>NW_004949155.1:1842939-1865738 GCF_000317375.1 Microtus ochrogaster
CACCGCCCGGCTTAATTATTTTTTTTAATTCATTTTTCTCTCATACAATACATCCAGGCCGCAGCTTCTACTCCCTTCACTCCTCCCAGTGCCCCTCCCAATCACCCCCTCAAGTACAGGCACAGGTACACCTCCCTTCTGTGAAGCAAGAAGCCTTTGAAAAGGCTGGCGCTGGTCCTGAGCATCGCAACCCGTGCTCGGTTTCTTCTTCCTTTGCCTAGTGGCTTGTGGGTTAGCGTCCCTGCGCTGTTGATTGCCTTGGCGGGGACACGGCTCCTGACACTGCGCCTCTCTGCTCTGCTTGCTTCTTCTCTGCCCTTTTTGTCTTAGAATGGGAAACTTTGTCATCCTTAATCTGCTCTGTTCTCCCTGGCTTCATGCTCAGCCTCCCTAGTCTCTGAGTCTCACGGTCATCTCCGTGAGATCTCATCTGGACCCGCGGTCTAGCGTTGCATCTCGGTCGCCTTGCCTCATCTCAGTCTCACCTTCCTGTGTGGTTTCGCGTCCTGGTTTGTCTCTAATATACAGGTTTGTGCTCTGCCCAGTCAGCCATAGAAGGTGACCAAGTGGCCCCAGAGGGCAGCCTGGATGCTGCCAGAGTGGAGGGAGCAGAGGCCTTGTCACCCCCACACCAGGCCTCAACTCCTGTAACTGCCACAGCACACTCAGTTGCCAGGCAGGGCCCTTTGACACGGAGTGAGACAAGGCTTCAAGGCCGCTAAGAATCCAAGCTTCCTAACCTGGAGTGGGAGGGTGCCAACCAGGAGGAGAACCTCATTCCTCTCTCGCAGCTGACTCTGTACATCTCCTGTTACTTTTGCAAAGGCTACTTAATAGATGCAGCAACCATCACAGAATGTCTCCATAGCTTCTGTAAAAGCTGCATCATAAAATATTTTGAACATAGCAACGGATGTCCAAAGTGCAACACTGTAGTGCATGAGGCCAAACCTCATAATAACCTGAGGTCGGATCCACAATTATAAAACATAGTGTACAAATTAGTGGCAGATCTAGAGGAAAAAGAAGAAAAGCAAAGGCATGAATTCTACAATGAAAATTGTCCGCAGCCAGACCCCTCAAGCGAAGAGAACACTAAGGGAGCTGTAGAATCCTATGTTAATTCACATGAACCTGATATGTCCTGGAGGCTATGGGCACTAATGCAGACATTGAACATTGGAAACCACTGAAGATAAAGTTTGTACGAGTCTCAGGAAATGCATTGGACATATAGAAAAATTTCTCAAAAGAAAAATGGACCTTGCTGCAGCGTATAGGGTAGATAGCATGTGCTGTGGGCAGTTGCTGAAGGACTTTCAAACTCTGCAAGAAGTCCAGTGTACAGTAGGGGATGCTGGGATGCAGGACGGTCGGCTAGTCCTTTATTACACTGTTGTGCTGTCTCCTCCCAATGTGACTCACTAGGGGTGGTATGAAGGGGCAGAAAGTAAGAAGGCCTCTGTAGAACTGCATCTTACTGAAGAGTTCCAGAAAACGTGGAATCCCTAGAATTTGTACTGTTTCTGACACACCCGGAATCCTAGCATTTACGGCACAGCTTGGAACTATGGGATTCAAAACATTGACTTTTTAAATTCCTTGGGATTCCAAGAACGGTGATGTAGAATGTTGCAGCTCATCTTTGAGATAAATTGTTGACTGTTTTTTCTTTGGTTGAGCCTGTTCTCCTTCAAGTTGGTTAAAATTCTGCTGTTTGTGATGACTTCCAGTGATCGTCTTTTAAAAAACAGCACACTAGATGTTCAAGGCCTGTCTTCCTTAAGTTGCAGAGTAAACTCGAAAAGACTATATTTGTTTTTGCTACTTTTGTATATTGTCGTAACGTTTTGAAGTTACTTGTTTTTGTAACTGACAGCACTCCTGAAGAGCTGTTACTCAGTTCTAAAAGGTAGGAATTACTATATTAGAGGAAGAAGCCATCTCCTGTAGGGTGTATAACTGAAAACAAAACCTTCAGTAGAGTAAGACATCTTAACATGTCTTAAAATAAGAGGTGTTCTTCTTGACTTATACATAAATAAATTGTTAAATATATATTAAAGTAAATATATATGCTGCACACACACACGCCATAGTTGTTATCTGTGCTACTGGTGTAGTGTGACATCAGGCAAAGATCCCCGCAGAATGATTGCTGACACCTTGTGATGGTAATGGTACCACTTATGAAATAGAAAAATTCAGCTTAACTTCAGAGGTTTATAGAGAACTTATTGTTTCTTCAGCAAGTCACGTTTACTGATTTAATGTTTGCTGTCTGCTTTCCTATTATTTTGTCACTGGAATTAAAAAATAAGGTTGTTTGTAAGTTCACTTTAATGTAAAGACTTCAATTTTAAATAGTCTTTTTTATATCTCTCCCCCCCCCCCCATCCAATTCATATCCTGATGCTTTCTAAAAGATACCTTACAGGCTCTGTCTCACAGAAGGGACATTTTAAAGTCTGTATTGGAAACTTTAAACATTGGACAAAGAGTGGTAATTGTAAAGAACGTGTGAACTCGCCGGGCATGGTGGCGCATGCCTGTAATCTCCGAATTTGGGAAAGGAGAGTGGAGGATCAGGAGTTCAAAGTCTCCTTCAGGCAGCACTATTGGGAGATGCTGAAACTTTAAGAAGGCTGGGAGTGGGGACAGGAGCATTAGGAGTGTGAGTTTGAAAGTTGATTGTGATACCCTGTTCTCTTCTTTTGGCCACGAGTTGAATGCTCCCTTTCATGCTGTGCTATCTTACCACAGTCTCAATCAACAGGAACAAGCAACCAATGGATTGGAACTATGGAAACTGTGAGCCAAATGAACATTTTCTCTTTTTAGGTTGATTATATCAGTTATTTATTCTAATAGTAGACAGCTAACTAACACCATAGTCTTGCATTTGCAGTTGATACCGAGGTACTAGCTAGTGGATTGTAGTGGAACATTATAATTGCATGTTGTAGTTTGTGTTTTAATACAAATTGAACTAGTAATGATGGCGACATTTTCCATTACTGTCTCCTTCCAGGTTTTCAGTGCGATGCACTCAGATAGGTACAGCACCCTGATGTCTACCTCTCTTTGGGACAGCTCACAAGTGCCTGGTTCACTAGAAGACCTCCATAGCTGGCATCCACTGTGCAGACAGGCCACAAGAAGGACCTCTTGCTTACAGAATGACCCCATGGAGCTTTGGCACTGATGCCTGCTAGTTGTTTTTGCTGTTTGGGTTTTCAGTTGTCTTTTTCCCTGCCCACTGGTTGAGCAGGTGAGTATATATTATATACAGGCCTGCGGTTGTTGTCTTTTCTCTTAAATTTAAAGTCATACAAACTGATTCTGTAACTTCGTGCATGTGTCATGTGTCTCTGTGCTGGTTTTGTACTGTCCCTCGTGTGTCGTGTTGGACTGGCGCACCGCAGAGAAAGTTTCTGGGTAAAGGCTTTTGTAGGTAATGGCTATCCCGTAAAACTAAAGGGGAACCGAGTCGATCAAGAGTCATAAGGGTATCTTCCCCAGCCACGGATTCTGAAGCTCCATCAAGACAGGGCTCCAGGGAGACACCTCAAGTTTAAGTTAGAGGAAAATAAATACTTAGTATATCATGGAAGTGTATAACCCTGACTTGAGAGGCATAACAAGATATGCTCAGACTCATTTTGGCTGGCTATCTGGCCCTCCCACCCTGCTAAGACCATGTGGGAAGGTTCTGGGACTTGCTGATGTGTCTCTGTTGCTGCCCACTGTTGTTACTTGTCATGTTGTCTTAGTCAAATCTTACCCACTCCCCAGATAAACTGGATAGGTATGAAAAGGTCTGAATTCTTCCCAGAACCCAAGAATTTCCAGTGTTCATATCCCATTGAAGGTGTCCACATGGTACTACTGGTCATTTTGAAATGGAGCTACTAGTAGAATTAAATTGAGTCTACTCTCAAGGCTCCGTCTGAGCTCCAGTGGCTTGTTCCAGTGAGGCAGAGAGGAAAGGGTTAAGCTCCAGTAAACAGCTGTCAGGTAGATACTGGGCAGGTGAAAAGACTAGCAGATTGCAAGAAAGAGACTCAGATTCTGACCGCAAGACCGTAGATGACCGTAAATGAGGCTGGGATTTTCAGCCTGGCAAAATAGGAATGTTCCCTTCACTAGAGAGATAAGAATCCTCACCAGCCACGGTGGCACTGCCTTCCCTTGCCCCTGTGTCTCTTCACGTCCTGACCAATCCACCTACATCTTCTAGGGAAAAATGAATTCTAAACTTTAATTACCAAGTAAACGCCACATGTCAGAAGCACAGCGCTCCTCCAGATTACTTACCATTCTGTAAGCAACCGCTAGAGGAGACAAACGGGAAGCTGAAATCATTATAAGTACACAGCATTTTAATACCTAGTACCTGATAGATTATACTCATGCATCCATAAAATAGAAGTATATTTTCATAGAGGTACATACTTGGATTCAAAGTTGGTTTGCATACTTACTGGCTTCAAATTTGAAGAGCCCAAACGACCTACAGTTTAATTCAGATCTGGCCAAAGGTGGGGCTCACATACCTTCAGTTTAGTAACAAGAGCCCTACAACTCAAAGCTCCACCAACTGAACCAGCAACTGATGCATCGACACATAATAACAAGCCAGTGCCAGGCCTTGGCTATAGGCTAATGTTTTACCTTGTTTTTTTTGAGATAGGGTCTCTCATTTTCTGAGGGCTCATGCTTGGGTTGTTTGGCTGCCTACCTGCTTAACTCTAGCTTCTCCCTTGTTGGGAGTGTACAGGTGTGCTTTTTTTTTATGTGGGTACTGTGTGAATTAAAGTCAGGGGTAGTTGGGCCAATGTGGAAAACAGACTGGTTCCTTAAGGAGGAGCTGTTGCTGCTCTCCTGCTCCAAGGATGTTGGATCCATTACAGTTTGCTGACTGAAGGTGGTCAGGACAAATGAGGGAGAGAGATCTACCTGCCTTTGCCTCCCTAGGGCTAGTATTAAAGGCCACCACTAATCCAGTTTTTTACTGTTGTCTTTTTTCTGAGACAGGGTTTCTCCCTGTAGCCCTGCCTGTTCTATAACTGGCTCTGTAGACCAACCTGGCCTTGAACTCACAGATCCGCCTGCCTCTGTCTCCTGAGTGCTGAGTTTAAAGGAGAGCATCACCATTGCCTGGTCTGAACTGCTTTCTCAGTGGCAGTCATCTGTAGGTTTTTACCAGGCCTGAGTGATGAAGTAACTAAGGCGATGACGTCTAGTCCTGACTCCATTTTGTGTCTGCTTAGATAGCGTCCTTCTGCCATACTTCCCCATAGCCACAGCTGCCCTAACAACACTCTGGGACTTTCTGTGACCCTGACCATTGTCCAAATGTATTAACCAAAGTAATTGATGCTTATGTGAGCTAAAACATAAAGCTAAAAGAACTAGAGAAAGCCTAAATCAAAAATAATTGCGTTGCGCCTGGAAAATGCTGCGAAGTTCTGCAAAAAGACAGATGTTGCAAGGTCTACTCCAATCCCCACTCCCCTTGAACACTGATGGAATTTTTATGGATTTTTTTTCTTTAGAAACACTGTACCCCTGAGTACAAATGTCAAGAGACATTTTGGAGGTGTTAGCCTACTCTTCATCTGGCCATTAGTAAAGGGCTCATACACTTTCTTTTCTTCTTTTATGTGCCTTCGTGTTTTGCCTGTGTGTATGTCTGTGTAAGGATATCGGGTCCCCTGGAACTGTAATCACAGATAGTTGTGAGTCACCACGTGGGTGCTAGGAATTGAACCCGCATCCTCTGAAAGAGCAATCAGTGCTCTTAACCTCTGAGCCATCTCTTCAGCCTCAGGACTCATATTCTTAGTTGGCTTAATTAATGTGGCTGTCAGTAACTCTCTGATATGGATCATTTCAGATAAAACCTATACTTTTGCTTTTTGCCTGAGAGGGTGTCATATAGCCTGGACTGGCCTCAAACTCATTATGTGGCTGAAGCTAGCCTTGAGTTCCTGGAATTACAGGTATGTGCCACTTGAGAGGGCGTTATTCTTGCTTTTGTTTTTAATTAGTAAGGATTGCATCCATTACACAGTACCATAAAGTACAAAAAAATGCTTTGAGATAGTTTATTTGGGGCCTATTTTGAGCACACAATGAAGTATAGAGAAATGTTAAAGGAAGCAAAGTCAACATAAATGATCCGGGACAGGAGGGATGGATTGGGACCCTTTACATTCTATATTGTATGAGCACATTGTACTTTAGATTATAGGAAGGAATTTGCATGTATATGTTAATGGACTAACTTATATAGTGTTAACCATTTGTTCTAGTTAACTCCCCTCTCCCAGGACAGATGCCCCTGTAGGAATACAGGTTAACTTTTACAGGGATGACCCCAGAGATGACCACTCAGACAATTCATAGCCAGCTGAAATTACTACATTGGGGGCGGGGGCAGGGTTTCTCTGTAGCTTTGGAGCTTGTCCTGGAACTAGCTCTTGTAGAGCAGGATGACCTCGAACTCACAGAGATCCACTTGCCTGGATTCCTCTGCTGGAATTAAAGGCGTGTGCCACCACCACACGCCAGCTTCCAGCTGAAATTCTTTTATTCCAGCCAGTTAGGCTACACTCAGGTATTCAGGACATAAGTGTAGCCCTGAGCATTTAGAGCAAAAGGCTTCTGAAAACAAAATCTGCACCCTGGTCTCTCATTCGGAAGCCGCAGGTGGTTGAACAGAAGCTACGACAAATTGGCTGGGGCATCTTGACCTCGGGTTCCTAGAATAGAGTCGGCTGATTTTCCACAGGATTCTCCTCAAGGAGAGAAATTCAAGTTAAAACTGAAATGGTCTCAGCAAGAACTCAAGGTGGAGAAACCGCTGCACGGTCTTGTCCTGTCATATGCTATCAGCAAAAACTAACTAGATTTGGTGTTTGTCCATGTGTCTGAGCCCAGTAATCCACAGAATGAGAGAAAAAAAAAATGTGTCTGAGCCTAGAAACCCACAGAATGAGAAAAAAAGAAAGCCAGGGATGATATCAAGACAAGTCTTAGAAATATGGCTGGCCACCTGAGCAGAGGGGTAAGACTAAGCTCCGAAATGACTGCCTCCTTTCTTCCCCTTTACCTGCCTCCTTCAGCATGTGCTCTGGACAGATCAGGATTCTTTTGTTTTGATTTTTTTGCTTTCAAGATCTACCTTCTCGGACTGCTGGCTCTTTGAGTAAAGCGCATCTTGAAGATTCAACTCCTGTCTCTGCTCAGCGGCCTTTGTGGTGACAGCCAGCACAAACGCCAGCATTCTAGCTACACAAGAACGTGTGCTTAACCTGGCCCCTGCTACAAATAAATTAGGAAACCTTAAGGGTGTTCTGAGTGACCTTATGGAATCTGTCTCTGAACTGTCTAGTTGAAGGACATGAATATTAGCCACTTAGCTCCCATCAACGGTCCCACTCTCCTGATGCCGACCATACTGCCACTTGCTCTTGTAGGTTTGTGGCAGTTTCCTGAAAACTGAAACATTGCCTCCAGGAGGGAGAGAGCTTCATAGGGGTCATTTGCAAAAAGAAACTTGCAAGACTCTGAAAGGCTTCTCCCCAGCTTTACGGAATCAGTAAACAACTGTTGGAGGAGACTGACTAGCCTGGCTGTCTGGAGGCTAAATGAGCTCTTGCAACTTTTGCAGAGCTCCAGAGATGCACCTTTCCTGAGGGATTCACTACTTTTGAAATTCCTTAACTAACCACTCCCCCATACTCCTGTTAGAAACCCCAATTTAAAGCTCAAAACTGGATCACCAGATCGGACTT
Source organism: Microtus ochrogaster (assembly GCF_000317375.1). Taxonomy (NCBI): domain Eukaryota; kingdom Metazoa; phylum Chordata; class Mammalia; order Rodentia; family Cricetidae; genus Microtus; species Microtus ochrogaster. The sequence continues at coordinate 1,850,742 of NW_004949155.1, forward strand.
TGGTTGCATTCCCCCAGGAAAAGTTTTTCACAACAAATTTGGTGACCCCACAGGGACTTGACAGAACCAAGGATAAGTTGGGGAGGAGCTATTGCATGGTCCTGTTTATAGACAGCAAGGCATGCAATGGAGGCTGAGCATGCTGCGGGGGCGGCTCGTCTGAGAAGAGAATTCCGCACAGCAGAATCCTCACTCCCAAGCCCTACCCCACCTCCCAGCACATGGGGTACTTGCTAGTGTACCCTTTTGCTATGGCAGTGGTTGCATGGCTCCTGGTAGGAGTGATAAAATAAGTACCTAATACAGAGACACCGGGAGTTGGGGTGTGAGAGGAAGCCCAGGAAGGCAGTAGTCATCTCTGTGGTTTGGGTGGCATGCTTGTCTGATGAGTGAAATCTAATGTGTGACTGCGGAGATGCCCTGAGAACAGTGAAATATTTAGAGTAAATTTTCGTCTTTGAGACTAGAAATTGAACAGAAAAGTTGCAAGCACCTTTGGAGGTTGTCTGCCTGCTGCTATGTAGAAGAAATGCTTCTGAGGCAGGGACTGGAGCCTGTTAGTGTAAAGGAGGAATTACAGGAAAAGCAGACAAATTCTCCTTGTTAGACTCTGATTTGGCAGGTATGTTTGATAAAAGAAAGGAAGAGATAGAGGTGTTGGTTTGTCATTTCTTTCTTTTTATTTTTTTGTTTTGTCTTGTCTTTCTTTTGTTTTGGTTTTTCGAGACAGGGTTTCTCTGTGGCTTTGGAGCCTGTCCTGGAACTCCCTTTGTAGACCAGGCTGGCCTCGAACTCACAGAGATCTGTCTGCCTCTGCCTCCCGAGTGCTGGGATTAAAGGCGTGCGCCACCACCTCCAGGCCTTGTCTTGTTTTTCGAGACAAAGTTTCTCTGTGTAACAGCCCTCGCTCTACTGGACTTGCTCTGTAGACCAGGCTGGCCTCAAACTCACAGAGATGTGCCTAACTCTGCCTCCTGAGTGCTGGGATTAAAGATGTGCGCCAGTTTTGCCATTTCTTATAGCTGTGGCACCAAAAGGAAAATACAATTTAGGTGTGTGCCAAAGGGCCCTTCTTGGGATCTAAGAACTTAGAAGCCATGAGAAGAGCTAAAAAGTGAGGAAGAGAAGGAGACTTTGGTAGAAGTGAGAAAAGGAGCGCCCAGAAGCAGTCTGACTGCTGTGGAGGCACTGTGATGCTTGCTGCACAAATGAGTATTGAAGAGAGAATCCTAAATGCAGTACACCAGGCACAAAGGAATGAACATTGCACACGTTCTAGGCCTAGCACAGTCAAATCAAGACATAGAAAAGAGAGCAGTGGTTACTTGAGTCTGGGGTAGACAAATTTGGCAGAGATTGTTTCATGGAGAGTTACAATTTGGGATACTGAAAAAGTTCTTGACATGACTATAATAGTAATAGCCATACAACAATTTGAATGAGTTAAAATGGTAATTTAATGTTATATGACTGTCACAATACAAAACGCTTCATAAAACGTTTGCATGCAAAAAGACAGGTTAGAGACTGGAAGAACATATTTGAGAGGACATGTTGAGTACATTTAGAACTTACAAAGAACACTGAAAACTCTATATAGGCAAGACTCATGTTTACTGGAAACACAGTTCCAAACCAGCAAGGACATCATGTCTGGATGATATATGTATGATAATAAAAGCATCCTTTATTGTTAAAATTTGGCAATGATTGTCTAGGCCTTCCATGAGTCAGTCTTTCTGTTGTCAGGGGGCCTTTGCCTCAGGTTCATGTCTGACGGCTGGTTCTGACATCAAGGGTGATAAAAGTTAAAATGACTATGTCAGTGTCTCAGCATTAGAAAACTAACAGTGTGGGTGGCTACTTAGGATGCTGAGGCAGGAAGATTCCAAGATCAAGATCTGTTCACTACAGAGAGAGTTCAAGGCCAGCCTGGGCAGCCTAGTGACATCCTGCATCAAAATAAAGAATAAAGAAAAGCAAACAAAAATCAACCATGTTATGAAGATTATGGCTTTTGTTTGGATGTTGTTTTGATTTTTTTTTCTTTTTTTTCCTAACCTCCGCTCATATTGATTTTTTTTAAGGCACCTAGGGTCTTACTCTAGATTAGTTTTATATTAAGGATATGTTGTAGCTAGTTCAATTTTATATCCCAACCTATAAATGTTTCTTCATATTTTATTGACAATATAAGTAAACATTTCACTTTGCTATCATTAATGTGTTCATTACAAAGCACTAATATGTTCAAAAATCCTTTTTGGTGTTGCTATTTCTTTGCAACAGGCTTTCAATTCTGCAGCCCAGGCTTGCCTGAGGTTTACATTGTAGTCCAAGCTGGCCTTGTGCTCATGGAAATCTGCCTGCCCCAGCTTGCTAAGCGCAGGTATGTTGGGAGCAGTGAGACCCCAGAACCTGAATCCCCTAATCTGAGTGCATACAGCTGCTCTGAGCAGGAGACCTTCAGGAGTTCCTGTTGACAAGAGAGTGGTTTCTGATGGGTTTGGCTGGGGCGTGGCTATCTCTATATAATCTGCCCCTGAACACAATAAAGGGGGCATTCTTGGGGAATTCAAGGATGACCCGTGTGGCTTTGTCTCTGTCTGTGTGTGTCTGTGTATTTTAACCTCCAGCCCCTTGCCCGAAGCTTGCCAACTGGGTGTCAGCGCACAGAGCGCAGACACGGGGGCGCGGTCGTGTGCGTGGCAGGGGTATGAGCTACCGCTCCTGGTGCCAAACATCTTTTTTTTTTCTTCTTCATGTTTGTGTGTGTGTGTGTGTTGCAAGTACTGGGGATTGAAGTCAGGTTCTCAAGCTTGCCTGGCAAGCAACTTCACCAGCTGAGCCATCCCTCCATACCTATCTCAGATCTTTTTTTTTTCCTTTTGAGACAGGGTTTCCCTAGTGTAGCCCTAGCTGTCCTGGAACTCACTCTGTAGGCTAGGCTGGCCTAGAATTCATAAAGACCCTATCTCAGATTTTGACATGCCTTCCCCACTAATTCTAATCACTTCTTGCTTTTAGTTTAAAGATGTGTGTCTCTTCCTTTCACTGGAACACAAAGGCTACTGGAAGACTAGAGATCGCCCTAATTTAATATCGCTGTGTATCTGGGAATAGGAAGCCTGAGAAATGGACAGATGTGGGAAGATCTACACTACAATCAGCCACATGTTCATTTAGTTCACTTATTAAGTTCATAGTCATACAGAGTTCACGGTACGGAAAAACTATCATTATATAATTTTAAAAATAACTCACCTTGTACCACCTAGGCAGATAGGAGAAAGTTTTAAATACCATGAGAATTTAAGAACATGGTACAAGGATAAGAAGTGAACATAATGCCACAGAAATAGTGCCAGCAGGTAAGGCTTTCCCGGGGCACAGGGCTAACAGATGTTCAACTTAAAAACAAAAATGGCTATTTGGAAAGTACAAGTTAAATCAAAAGAAAATGAAGTATGCTTGTATATTCAGAGTTCTCTAAATGGATTGAAGTCAGCAGGGATTCTGTAGATTCAGCTGCCCCAGGCCCCCAGAGAAAAAGGCAAATGAGTTGTTTACTTCCTGAGTTTAAGGAGCTTAAAGAAGCCCAGAGCTCAAAGGATGAATTGCAATGAGGACCATCCTAACACCTCACTGAATGACTTCATCACAACAATAGTCAGAATTCTTGCCTGATTTATAGAGATGCAAAATACACAGATTTGTTAAAAAGATCATCTTCCCACATTCTCACCTCACACAATGGTGAAAGGAAAATTTACTTTAGCATCTCACAAAGGCCTTCTGCTGTAACATGCTTTGACATGTTAGAATACAAGCCCTACAAGTTATAACAAGTTAACATGAACTTTGCAAAATAACAATTGTTCAGAATGGCAACTAGAAATTTTCACAATTGATACATAGTTAGGAAACCAGTCTTTTCCTTTAAATAACTCAAAACTTTAACAAACAGCAATATATTTTTGGTACATTGTTAAGACTCATGTTCATATTCTTTTACAAATGCAATCTAAATGTAGATTTTATATAAGGAAATAATAGCACATTGCAACTAGCAAACAAAAGCAAGTCTTTTTAATTACACAAAACATAGAGAATATGAAATTATAACACTATTTAAGAAGCATTTTAAAAATTTATTTCAGTACTTTAACTTCATTCATTCATTCATATATGTATGCATGTGAATACGTGGGTCATGTGTGTGGCTGCCACAGAAGATAGAGGAAGGGGTTGGATGCCCTGGGGTTTGAGTTGTGAGTCACCTGACATGGTGCTCTGAACTGCACTTGAGTCCTCTTGAAGAATGAAAAGTTTCTGCACCCCGATAGCCTCTCCGCCAATGCAGCAATCCAAATCAGACCACATCAAACTAAATTAGAAAAGACCTAGGTTTAATGGATACAACGCTCCTGGATGATTTTCCAGCCCCCCAGAGAAGAGACGCGAAAGAGAGACTGGAAAACCACACCTCTGCTTTCTGGGGGCGCAGTTTAAATATCCTGTGTGAGTGGTCTTGATCATCTCTGGGGGAGGGGTCACCATTTGGTGGACTTTCTGAGATGTTGCAGGGTGCAGAGAGAGATGGAGGAGGAGGCTTGGGGTGAAGCTTCCACCAGAACAAAGAACACAAGTTCTCTTAACCACTGGGTCATCTCTATAGCCTATTCCTCACCATGTTTGATCATTCAAACACTGCCGAATCATAGGTTTTATGTATTTTAGAAAACAGCTTCCTCAGTTTCCGTCTGGCAACAAAATTTCTCTCAAGAGTCTCCCTCCCATAGCAGGCAAAAGTACAGAAGTACCTGGGCTTGCTTGGCATTGTCCTGGAGGTTATCCTTGTAGTTAGGGGACAGCAGCAGAAAAGATGACATCCAATCAGGATGCTAATGGCTACTCAGCCAAAGTCATACAATCAGAGATATAAGTGTTCACCAGCACCATCCTTTGCTTGCTTCATAATCGTATCTCTGGATCTTCATAGTAAAATGGGTTAAATCTGTTACAGTCTTAATAGCCAATGTACTCAATTCTGGACCTTGTGTGCTCAACTTCTGTTCAAATTTTATTTCCTCATATTTACAGTTGATCCATACTCAGAAGGTCCTACAGCAATCCAATTTCATCTATCTGAGTTCCCCGATCATCCTCCAATGCCTGAAAGTCAGCAGGACTGGAGACCCTAAGCCCCTTTATAATCCCAGTGTCAGCTGGAAGCAGCTAGATTGGCTTGATGTCCATATTCTAAATAATTTTAGGGTCTCAACTCTTGAAGGGAGAATACTATTTAGCTAGACAAATGTTAGCAGGCTTGGAGGCAACTAAGGAAGGACCTCTCTTGCACAGAATCTTTCTCCTCCAAAATTTCTGAGACCGGCCAGGCAGTAGTGGTGCACAGCTTTAATGCCAGCACTCAGGAGGAAGAGTCAAGGAGTTGTCTCAGTTTGAGGTCAGCCTAGTCTACAGAGTGAGTTCCAGGACCACTAGGGCAACGCAGTGCAACCCTGTCTTAAAACACACACTCCCCCAACCACACACAAGGTCCCATTGATGAGGATGCTACTCTTGTCCAGAGAAAACAGTTACCAGGATGACAGCTGTGCCCACCCTTCACCTGTTATGAGAAATAATGGTATTCACTTTATAAGTGAATAAGGATACTGAGCCGGGCAGTGGTAGCACATGCCTTTAATCCCAGCACTCGGGAGGCAGAAGCAGAGTTCTAGGCCAGCCAGCTCTACAGAGTGAGTTCCAAGACAGTCAAGGCTACACAGAGAAACCCTGTCTCAAGGGGGAAAAAAAAAAGATTACCGAATGATTTTACAAGAACAAAGTTGGGTGGGTAAGATTGGGGGAATAGATCTAAAAGGAATGTGGAGTAGGGGTGAATATGATCAAAATACATTGTAAGAAAAAGAACTAATAAAAAAAGGGAGGAAAGAGTGCTGGAAACGCAGAGAAGTGAAAACAAAGTGGTTTACTTTATGACTTTGCCTCAGTCTGGAATGGCAGGTGGGCTGACTGAGTGCTTCAAGTTTATACACCCCAGCGCATGACCTTCCCTCAGGAGGACACACTCTTAACATTTCATCTAGGTATTATTTTTCCCTGCCTCGCATTTGTTTTGTTTTTTTCCTCAACCAAAAGGTGTGTGTGGGTTCATCTCTACATTTTACATTTTGTTTATTTGAAAGCTTATCAGATGCATAACCTTGCAGGCAAGCTTACCTCTGAGTAATTTAATTCTCTCCACTTCTAGGTGGTGGTGGCGGCAGGTATAGTTTAGCAGAGTTTGGGGGTAGAGAATAGCTAGCCCAGCAGGGATGAGAAGGTGATGGCAGGGACTAGTGTTTTCTGCTCCTTTGTAGCTGAACTTAAAACTTGATGCACCTTTGAAAATGAACCACCTATGGTATTCTAGCAGCTGTCTGAGAGAAACCAAACTCAGGAATGTTAGCCAGGGCCATGCTATTTTGCAACATTCTTCCAATAACTTGTTTTTCTAGATTCTTGTTCTCTCCACCCTCATAGCTGCTTCAGTTTATAGGCCCCAGGCTAATAGGCTCCCTTCTTCCCCACTGTCAGTCAGGATGAGACAGCAAGTAAGTCAGTCCATCAGTCACGTGGTGTGGGACTTATCCTTTTCTCTAAAATGATAATAAGGGACCCTCATGCTGCCATGTGGGCCTTATCTTTCCAAAGGGCCCCCACCAGGCTGCTCTGTCAATCAATGCCATTAAGCATCTCTTACTGAAATAGGAAAAAAGCTGAAGGTCCGTGTGTCCTTCACAGTGTAGATTATCAGGAAAGTGATCTGGAGCCCAGCAGAAACCGGGGCCAGGAGGCCTCCAGTCACTCTCAAGAAAACAATCATTTGGGGGCCACAGAGTGCAGAGAAAGAGAAAATGAAACAGATGGTCAGGTTGGGATGAATCTGTAGAAAATGTCTCCAAGGCTCTGGCAGCCATCAGACTAGGAGCTCTCCTCTTTGAAGCATCTCCACCAAATCAAGGACATTTGGAGGTGACGCTCAAGATGTCTGCCTGTAGTCAGCCACCAGCAGGATGAGAATGGTGAAAGTGTTGAGCAAGACCGGGACAGGATTCACCTGCAGCACTTGCAGGCCAGGCTGCAGCCAACATGGTTGGGGAACCCACCACAGACAGCAAGTGGCATTTAATGCAGATTGTGTATCTTGCAGTTTTACTGAATTTGAAGCTTCCAACCAAACATCGAGTTGTAATATCATAATTTCTAGGTGGAGTCTTTGGGGTGTGCCATGTAATGCTATGTCAAGCATTGCATGCAAGCAGTGGTAACAACACATCCTGTCTTCCAGTTCGGTGCCTCGTATTAATTTTTCTTGCCTAACTGCTCTGGTTAATACGTCTGCTGAATAAACGTGCTGAAAGTTGGAATGCCTGTCTAGTTCCAGATCTGAGAAAGTTCCTTCCATTCAGTATTTATAAGTGTCAGCTGTAGGATTGTTATATGTGGCCTTTATCACCTTGCACATTCTGTACCAGTTTGTTAAGAGAGCTTACCCTTTCTCTACTGGAAACTTTTGCCTTTCACTATGGTAACAAATGACTTTATGTTGAAGCATCATTGCATCCGTGAGATCACTCTTACTTGACTGTGCTGAATTAGTCTTGTTAATGTTGTTGGATATAGTTACTAGTGTTTCACTGAGGGTTATACATGTTGTGTTCAAAATAAGGATGTTAGCCGGGCGGTGGTGGCGCATGCCTTTAATCCCAGCACTCGGGAGGCAGAGGCAGGTGGATCTCTGTGAGTTCGAGACCAACCTGGTCTACGAGAGCTAGTTCCAGGACAGGCTCCAAAACCAGAGAAACCCTGTCTCGAAAAACCAAAATAAGGATGTTAGCTTGGAGGTTTCTCGTTTTGTGCCATTTTGGTTTGAATGCCTGTTGTGCATGGACCACACTGTCCTCCACCATGACATGGCCATTGCCTTCCTGAATCAGGTCAGCTATGATTATAATGGGAGGAGACATTCCTTCAGTGAAGGAGGGGGAAGATCATTCAACCTCTGCTCCAGCCAGCATCACACCCTAAACTGCCTGCAATCGGGCCAACTGCCTGTGGTCTCAGATGCTAGAGGAAATAGGAGGTGGAGGTTGGGCTGAAGGGGGAACTCCATCCACGCAGCTTTCAGAAGGCTATCATCTATGCAGGGGTGTGACTTTTCGGTAATGGAGAGACTGTTATTTACATTCCTGTAAATAACCCCTCATCCTCCTGTAAATTAGCTTAGTAAACTCAATGGTTCACTAAACTGGACTCAAATGGAATTCTTTTCTTTTTCTTTTTTTTTCCCCCCGGATGGACTGTTGTTGCCCTGTCTGGAGTAAATAGATGTTTGTTTCCACACCCCCAGAAAAGGTAACACTATGTAGTTCTGGTTGGGCTGGAGCTCACTATAGCCACCAGGCTGGCCTTGATTGCAATGCTTCTCCTGTCTCTAGCTCCCAAGTGCTGGGATTGTGAAAAGGCACCATTATGCCTGGTCATTTCTTTTCTTTTGTTGAAATAATTTGAAAATTGATGTCAACATTTCAACCTTCCTTCTCTCTTTCTTCCTACCACCATGCTTGATTCCTTTTTGTTTTTGGTTTGTTTTTATTTTTTGATTATTTACTTTAGTTTTTGTCTGTAGGTTCCTTAAATTATCCCTAAAACAACTTAAAGTTGGAATACTCTATTTTTTGTTTGTTCGTTTGGTGGTTGGTTTTTCAAGACAGGGTTTCTCCGTGTAACAGTCCTGGCTGTCCTAGAACTAGTAGACCAGGCTGGCCTCAAACTCACAGAGATCCGTCTGTCTCTGACTCCTGAGTGCCAGAATTAAAGGAATACACCACCACCACTGCCCGGCTACTCTATTTTAAAATACTAAAAACTTAATTTTGATAGAAACGTTTCTACATATTAGCACATTCCTTCTTCTGATATTGACTTTTTGATATAATTTGAGCAATTTGAATGTGTTTGCTATGTGCACCTTCATAAATCACTGTAGTTATTTTAACATTTTTGTTTTGAAATATTTATGTAAAAACTTGTTCAATACACTATTTTATTCTCTTTTTAATCAAAATGTGTACTTCTGTGTACCAATACATTCTAATTTTTTTATTCTATATCCTCATTTTTCCACCTGGCAAATTATTTAATTAATAATGAGAACCTAGGGTTGTTTTCTTCTCATAAAACACATAGAATGCTGGAATAATTTTTGCCATTTACTTCAGTGCTTGTTTCATTTATAAGTTCTGTTCTTTCTTTTATCCAAAAAGTAGAATTTGGGAATCATCCCCCAGGCAGTGGGTCTCATCTTGTAGTCAGTTTCTTTTACTAATCTTCTTGGTATTTTGTCTCCCCCCATTCTCCAACCTGGAGCTGAGGACACAATCCACAGTCTAGCTAGCAAGCACTACCGCTGAGCTAAATCCTCAGCCCTCACTAATCTTCTTTTAGTTGTTGCTCTGACAGAACAGGACAGTTTTCCTTTTTGTTTTGTTTTTCCCTCCCTATTATCTGCAAACTCTTACTCTCCTATATTCACGCTCTTATATTCAGACTGTTTTCTTTTACCTTGATGATTCCACTTTTTACATGGCATGCTAGAACATTATGAGTATGAGACAAAGACAAAATAGCCAACTTGCACACATCACACAGATTTTCTCTGGAAATTACATTTCCCATAAATGAAGAACAATACCCAAGCCCATTAGCGTTGCATGTTATCACATGCATAGACTTGTGTAATGAGCACAGTCATGGAAACATTGTTTTCATCTGTTACAAGTTGTAGAGAAAGGCCATGCTTAAAGGAATAGCAGCAGGGATGTCACTATAATGACGGGTGCAAATGCTGCAATAAAACCCATTGCTTTATTTGCTAATTTGAAAAATTAATTTCCAAAAGACTTCATGAATGATTTTATTTTACATGTGATGAACTTTGTTTATTTCCTTACTACTTGGAAACAAGTTGGTTGTATGCTATAAAAAAATAATAAACTGGAGGGCATTGGCCGTTATTGTGAGCTTAAGCAAACCAACTCAGAGTAGAAATCCCGCGCAAACAAGAGCACATTAAAAATGTGTAAAAAGCCTCAAAGTGTAGAGAAGAAATTTCGCTGGCACCAAAAACAAATCAAAGCGGCTACAGGGAAGCCAGGGCAAAACAATGTGGCCAAACAAGCACAAAGGGAAGTTTGGAGGGGGAAGGGCTGCCTGCAGGAAACCAACACATCTAGCCAAAAAGAAAGTGATGATTCACTGCCCCCCCAGCACCACAAAGGCACCTTTTCCTTGCAAGCACACCATGGTTTGCTGAATTTTATCCCAGTTCAAGAGATGAGAGCATTCAGGATTACTGTTGTATCTTGCCTTCCCTTTGGGATCCTTTTTCTTCACTAAGTCTCATCTAGTCATATCTTTTGCTAATTACCTATTTTTCCTCTTAACTCTTTCAAACCATAATGACTAGGGCTTTGTTGTTTATAAGCAAAGCAAGTTAGAGTTCTTCTGAATTGTTTGTGGTATATTTTATCATAAATGTTTTTATTTACAGTTACATATTTAAATGTATCTTTAAGGACTTTAGTATTAAAAAAAAGTGACTGCAAAAAAAAAAATGACTGCACCTAGACATGGTGATGAAAACCTTAAATTCAACCTAAAACTCAAGAGGCAGAGGCTGGTAGATCTCTGAATTCCAGGACAGTCTGGTCTACAGAGTGAGTTCTAGGACAGCCAGGCTAAACCAAGAAACCTTGTCTCTTAAAACAAAGCAAACAAAAAATTACTGCAACTTTTCTTTCTCATTGTATAGTCTGAATAAAATTATTAATAATCATTTGATCCCCAATTATTCTTCCGTTCTGGCCCTTTTTGGCAGATAAAGCATATTTTAGACAAAACAGTATTATCATGAAGACCAGTCATAAAAAACAAAGGCGTTCAGAAAGACAAGGTTAAAAGGTCTATCCAGGAGCCAGGAAGATGACTCAGTGGGTCAAAATGTCTGCCGCAGGAATCTTGTGGCTCGCAACACTATGTCTGCTCACCTAAAAGCAGGACGCGCTATGAGGATGACGCGCAATGAGGATGACGCGCAATGAGGATGACGCGCAGCAATGAGGATGACGCGCAATGAGGACGACGCGCAAGGACGCTAATATTTTCATGCCACCTAACAGCACAGTATCCATCTCTCAGCCCTTGTTTCAATGTTTCAATGAAGGAGTAATTTTAACTATCAAGTTTAATTATGAATCAAACTTCTCTTTTTTCTTCTTTTGCTACTACTGGGGACTGAACCTAAGACCTCAGTCATGCTAGTAAAGCACTCTGCCGCTGAATTACAAACACTAGCAGTGGCATTATACCTCGTGATCCATAGGAGTGCTGATTGAAATAGCAACACTGGGGCTTTAGGGCATTGAGTGTAGTGATGGAGCACTTGAGTTGTGTGTTCCATCCACCTTCTCATAGGAAAAAAAATATCAAAATTAACAGGAGTTTGGACAAAACTGATTCCAACCCTAATGGTGATCTTGGGGATGGGTCAAGATTTTAGTAGAGGAAGAAACCTCAGCTGTAGTAAAAATATCAAAAGTAATTCGGCCTCTGTGAACCGCAGCCTTGCCGAGCGAGCGGTTCAGTGTTCGCCATCTTAGGAGGATGTTCTCGTCCGTGGCGCACCTGGCCCAGGCGAACCCCTTCAACGCACCGCACCTGCAGCTGGTGCACGATGGCCTCTCGGGTCCCTGCAGCCCCCAGGGCCCGACCACCTACCCGCCGCCGCCATGGAAGAGTACAGTTGTGAATTTGGCTCCATGAAGTATTATGCACTGTGTGGCTTTGGTGGGGTCTTACGTTGTGGGCTGACACACACTGCTGTTGTTCCCCTGGATTTAGTAAAATGCCGCATGCAGGTGGACCCTCAGAAGTACAAGGGCATATTTAATGTCTTCTCCGTCACCCTGAAAGAAGATGGTGTTCGTGGTTTGGCGAAAGGATGGGCCCCGACTTTTATCGGCTATGCAAGTTCGGGTTTTACGAAGTCTTCAAAGCCTTGTACAGCAACATGCTTGATGAGGAAAACACCTATCTGTGGCGCACATCACTATATTTAGCTGCTTCTGCCAGCGCTGAATTCTTTGCTGACATTGCTCTGGCTCCTATGGAAGCTGCTAAAGTTCAGATCCAAACCCAGCCTGGCTATGTCAACACATTGAGGGAGGCTGTTCCCAAAATGTATAAAGTTCTTCTTGAATGCGTTCTACAAACGTGTGGCTCCTCTGTGGATGAGACAGATCCCGTACACCATGATGAAGTTGGCCTGCTTTGAACGTACTGTTGAAGCATTGTACAAATTTGTGGTTCCTAAGCCCCGAAGTGAATGTACAAAGGCAGAGCGGCCGCTTGTGACATTTGTGGCAGGTTACATAGCTGGAGTCTTCTGTGCAATTGTTTCTCACCCTGCTGATTCTGTGGTCTCTGTGCTGAATAAAGAGAAGGGGAGCACGGCTTCACAGGTCCGCCAGAGATTGGGCTTCAGAGGTGTGTGGAAGGGCCTCTTCGCCCGAATCATCATGATTGGCACTCTGACTGCACTGCAGTGGTTCATCTACGACTCCGTCAAGGTCTACTTCAGGCTCCCTCGCCCTCTTCCACCTGAGATGCCAAAGTCTCTGAAGAAGAAGCCTGGGTTAACTGAGTAGATAGTACATCAGAGAAACATGGACTGAATCTGTTTGTTGATCAGTGTTGAAGAAAATGCAACTTTCTATATTTTATATATTTGACAATGTAGGAAATTGTCTGTTCCTGATATAATTACTGTAGTACCCTTGCTTAAAGCAAGAGTTTCAAACTTACTGCTAAATAAACCCATCCACTCAAAAAAAAAAAAAAATCCAAAGTAGAATTAGGAAAGGAGTCTAAAGATGTTACTGAATCATTGGGCTTGGTGGGATGGCTCAGCAGGGAAGAGGACCAGGTACTCTAACAGGTTAGGTTCCCAGTGCCCACATGGCAACTCATATCTGCCTGTAACTCCAACTTCGGGGCAGCTGACTTATTTTTCCAGTTTCTGTGAGCATATACGAGCATACATGCATGCGCATGCATGCATATGTCCCCCCTTGGAAAAAAAAGATATTACAGAATTTCTGCAATTTTAGGAACAAAACTAATGGATGGGGAGTTTGTTTTGCTTTCTTATAAGAAAAAGACCAGGTTTCTTTTCTGCCTGGCGAAGATACTGCAAACACTTCGTGTCACAAAGAATTGAAACTACTAGACTTGCTTAGTTGATAACACAGTACAAGTATGCATGAAAGCAATAGCTGAAATGAAGTTCAAACAGAGCATGCTAGAGAAATTTTGTCATGAGAGGAAGAGGCAAGTGATTCAGCAAACTGTATTGTTTTATGTCAACAAATGCTCATCTATGCATCACTATGGGCCAAAGGAGGGACTTTCAGACAAAAGGTTTATTCAAGCCAACAGCACAGTATGGTATGAGGTAGTGCTTTAGGCCACCCAGGGAAAGCAAAGGGTGTTCTTTTAAGATCCCTTAGTGAGGGAGAAGTGTGCCACAAAAAAGCCCCAAGTTGGGCTGAAGAGATGACTCAGGGGTTAAAAACATTGGCTGCTCTTCCACAGGACCTGAGTTCAATTTCCAGCACCCACACAGCAGTTCACAACTGTCTGTAACTCTAGGATCCAGGGGACCTGATACCCATGACAAAACGCCAATGCACATAAAATAAAAATTAAAGAAAGCCCCAAGTTGGTTGGTATTATCAAACTGGGATAAAAGGCACTATAAATTTTGTGGTTTGAGCTGGGCTAGGTACATCTCAAGCACATCTTAAGATAAAAAAAACATCTGGAGGTGGTGGCGCACGCCTTTAATCCCAGCAAACAAAAACAGCACTTGGAAAGCAGAAACAGATGGATCTCTGTAAGTTCTAGGCCAACTTGGTCTACGAGCAAGTTCCAAGAGAGGCTCCAAAGCTATAGAGGAAACCTGTCTCGAGGGAAAAAAAAAGCATCTGGAAAATTCCGCAGGACAGTGAGCCTAGTGAGTACATGACTTATGCATTGTACCAGTTCCCAGCAGCTTCTAGGCCCTGGACACTGCGGAAGCCGAGTATGCCCTTGCCGGCAGCTCTCTCTGTTTGGGGCCTTGCTACCTGGAAGGCCCGTTTCTGAGGACATACTCCTCACTTTTTTTTGTTTTGTTCCGTTTTGTTTTTAGAGACAGGGTTTCTCAGCTTTGAAGCCTATAGACCAAGCTGGCCTCAAACTCACAGAGATCTGCCTGCCTCTGCTTCCCAAGTGCTGGGATTAAAGGCGTGTGCCACCACCGCCCGGCCACACTCCTCATAAACATGACATAATATTTTCAGCCTTTTTGTCTGTGTAAAAGGAACAGAGGGACAATTTTGTAGAAAAGGAGGTGGTGGCGGAGGCTAGGTGGCACTGAGTTCATTCTGGCCACTTGCTGCTGAAGTAAGACATCGTTATCAAGCGGCAGTCTTTGAATTAGAGGCGGGTATCTGAATTCACACATCGGGGATAGTACAGGCTTGGTGGTTTGATAAATCTGGATGGTGGACTAGAGAAGGACCTATCAAAGTGGTGACAGCTGGCTGGGTGGTACAGTTGGGTGGCGCACTCCTTTAATCCCAGCACTTGGGAGGCAGAGACAGGCGGTGTACAGAGTGAGTTCCAGGACAACCAGGACTGTTACATAGAGAAACCCTGTCTTGAAATGAAAAAAAAAAAAAAGTGGTGACAGCTGGCATGAGACAGTCGTTCAGGATGAGTTCTAAAACCATTTGTTGCTGGGCGGTGGTGGCGAACGCCTTTAATCCCAGCACTCGGGAGGCAGAGACAGGCGGATCTCTGTGAGTTCGAGACCAGCCTGGTCTA
>NW_004949155.1:1868153-1869936 GCF_000317375.1 Microtus ochrogaster
CAGCCTGGTCTACAAGAGTAGTTCTAAGACAGCCAGCGTTGTTACACAGAGAAACCTCATCTCAGAGAGACAGAGAGAGAATAATGAACAACAACAAAATAAACCCTGGGCACAGGGAGAGCAATGACATGCATAGTCCAAAAATTCTTTATGACTTTTACCTCAGGTTTCATGATGATCAGAGAAAATATGCTTCAAGAGGGGAAGCAGGTACAACCACCTTCATATACATTCAGCCATTCCTGCAACACACAAGAGCATTTTCTTCTGAACAACGCTCAAACTAAACTGCTTTATCAGAGGCTAAAGGACATGGAAAAGGGACACACCCAAGTACCCAATTCCAGCCTGCGCTTTCCCTTTGGTAGAAAGGCAATATCCAAGCTACATTTCTCTAGTAATCATATCCCATTTACACAGAGAGGGTGAGATAATTAGAGGGGCAGGCAATTGTAGTTCACAACCCAGGAGCACAAAAGCGCTAAAAGACAGAATGATCTGGAGCACACAGAACACATCAAATCCCCAGACATCTTACTACCACAGGAGTAATAGCCTAGATACTGATACTGGAGTTCCTTTTACTGGATACATCATGCCTGACTTTCCAAAAAAGACTAAGAAGTAAATGTGTGTGTGTGTGTGTGTGTGTGTGTGTGTGTGTGTGAGAGAGAGAGAGAGAGACAGAGACAGAGACAGAGAGAGACAATGCGGCACATGCCCTCGTTAGTTTTAACTATCAACTTGACACAGCCTACAGTCATCTGAGGGATTGCATAGATCACATTGGCCTAAAGGAAAAGGACTCAGTCTACTAAGGGTAGTCTCATTCCCTGGGTGGGTGGTCCTGCCTGTATAAGAAGGCTAGCTAAGCATGGGCCAGCCAAGAACATTCATTCCTCTGTAGTTTCTGCTTCAATTCCCCGCTTGAGTTCCTGCCCTGACTTCCCTCAATGGTGGACTTATGCTAAGGGAGTGCAAGCCAAACAAACCCCTTCCCCCTTTATGTTGCTCTTGATCAGCATATGATATGACAGCGCTAGAAAGGAGAGTAGAACAGCATAATAAAGGCAAAAGACATAGTTTTAACAGACCAGCATGCATTAGTTACGAACTTAAATATGTAATGAATGTTGAGATTATTAAACTAAAATATTTGTCTGTTTTTTAGTGCTGATTCAACTGCTGAGAGTCAATTAATAGCTGTAAGTCTGATGAACAATGGCTGAGGCAGGAAGGTTGGGAATTCCAGCTCAGCTTGATCCACATAGTAAGACCCTGTCTTAAAAAAAAAAAATGGTATGAGCATAGACTCAGAGGCTTCAGTTTGGCCAGAAAAGTGGAGCAGCAAGTTTCTTGTTTTTTGGGTTTTTTCTCCTGAGCCTTACAAAGAAGGTCATTTTGGGGATCCACATGCAAAGCCAAATACTGGAGTATAACTTGCCTGATTTCTTGTCTTCAAGTCTCCATATAACCTGTTATATTGTTAACATCTCAGAGAGGATAAGATTCATCACTGGTACCCTGGTGCTCTCCTGTTGGACCACTTATGTGCCTCTTTGAAGACACAGTCTTCACTCAAGACTGACTGACTGCCAGCTACTGAGCTAAATTCCTAAACCTGCTGCTCTGCAGAAAGATCCACTGACAAGAAAGTGTTTTACACAAATGAAAATAACATTCCAAATTTGTTTCTCAGACTCTATACTGTTCATTCTTCAAAAGTGTAATTTCTCCCAGCACTCGAGAGGCAGAGGCAGGCGGATCTCTGTGAGTTCGAGAC
>NW_004949155.1:1870061-1897034 GCF_000317375.1 Microtus ochrogaster
AAAAAAAAAAAAAAAAAAAAAAAAAGTATAATTTCAACTAAAGCCATCAGTGTCCTGAGGAATTCAGCATTCCCATGACTCAAATGTGGCTTTCTTTGCCTGCAGAACCAGTTAAAGTGACTCGGAGTTGATGTTCTATTAAAGCTTTGCTCAAAGCCTCCTTCATCTATGCAGTGGGAATAGTTGCCCTGTATCCATAAGTAATAGAGATTAATAACTGACAAGGACTCATTATTCTGGCCCTGTAATGTCCTATGCAAATGAAAATACTTTAAAAAATTTTTTTTGTTGTTTTTGTTTATTAAAAAAATCAATTTGTTCTGGAGAGATGGGTTAGTGATTAAAAGCATTGCCTGCTCTTCTGAGAATCTGGGTTCAATTCTCAGCACCGACATGGCAGCTCACAACTTCTTGTAATTCCAGTTCCAGGGGATCTGAAACTCTTACACAAACATACATGCAGGCAAAAAACCAATGCACACGAAATAAAAATAAATACATATTTAAAAAAAAACCAAAAAGACAAAAAATTAATTTATTTATTGCATGTGTATGAATGATTTTTTTCTTACACGCATGTTTGTGTACCACGTGCCTGGTATCCAAGGAGGTCAGAAGATGGGTTGGATCCCTTGAAGCCGAATTTACAAGAGACTGTGAGCTTTCATGCAAAAGACTGACTGTGCAAGAACTTCATATGTCACCAAAAAAAAAAAAAACCAAAACAAAACGGGGAAATGGAGAAGCTGGGCCTGTAATCTCAGCTGTTTTGGAGGCTGAGGCAGAAATATTACAACTTTAAGACCTGGGCTAACATAGTAATATCTGGAAATAAGAGACACAAGCTGGGAAAGGTGGGAGTTAGAAGTGGTGAGTGAGAGACATGAATAGCCTCGGCTACATTAAGACTTTGTTTCAAAAAATGAGGGGGATGGCTGAAAATAGGTTTTGTCCAAGTAAACGTGAATTCGACAGCTCTTTTTAGGCACCAGAGAAATGCAATTTGTTTTAATGAATAAAATGTATTGTATGTTTCATGATATGATACAAAATGTTGATCTATGTTGGAGAAGTCATTCACATCATTAAACTCTGCCTAATTATTTGTACCTCTACAAAATTAAGATTCTTACCCTATACTGTAACGCCAGCTCCAAGGAATCCTATGGTTTCTTCTGACTTCCATTGGCAGCTGTACTCTTGTGCACATTCCTACACACATACAGAATTAAAAATAAATCTTAACAAAGGGGGAGGCCTAGATACAGTTCAGGGGTAGCATGATTGCCTAGCATCACAGGGCCCTGGGTTCTATAACCAATACTCAGGAAGAAAAGGCATTATAATTACTCTAGGGGAGGGCAAAAGAGTGAGATACAATCATTGACAAATACAGCAAAAGTTCAACCATAATGTTAATGTTTGGTTTTATTCCGTTTGTATTTTGTCTTAATTAGCTCACAACATATAATGCTGCCAAAATAATTTTCTAAAACATAAAGTTCATTTTAACATTCCTGTCACCCGATACATACATGGAAAAAAATAAGATCATAGAATTCTCCAACTTAATGTAACAAGCTATAACATCTGTTATACCAAAGAACAAATATACAAACTTTTTCTAACATTCTGCTACTGATGGATACTCAGGTTATTTCTTGTTACTTGCCACAAAAAGAAAGCTGCACAAGCATCCACTTTACATATTCTTATTTATATACTGTTGCTTTTCTTTCTGAAGGATGGATCCTTAAAAGTGAGACTACTGAATTCCAGATATTGAGCCTTAGTATTCCATATACTTGGTCAAGTAATATCTGTATTTTTCCCTAAATATCGCTACAATAATACTCCCAAATGATTGTAACAACTCAAACTTTATTCAGCAGTACCAAAGTAAGATAATGAAATTTCTTTTGATCAAATGAGTATAGGACAACAAAACAACAGAACATTCTTCAAGTCCTATTATAACAAGCACTCGTCTGCTTCCCGACCACATATTCAGTGTTATATACTCGGGTCCTCATTTGGGGTACATATGAAAGGTATAGAAGGAAAGCTCAACATACCATAATTAGTATGTTACAAACAAGTTAGTTTTATCAAACTACTAAATTTTGTTAGAAAGAGCTGAGGCCCAATAGGTTATGCTGACCGTGGAGGCCTCTGCGGGGCTGAAGTAAACACTACATTTTGGAGACTCGCGGTACGCGTAAAACCCCAATTAGACAAAGGAAAACAAAAGGAAACCTCTACACTGAGCCTTTCGGAACGGATCGGCCTCCTGGCTTGACGGGCTCATCCGTGGAGGTCGGGTGACACGGAGACTGATCACTTATCACATACAGTGAAGTAGGGGAGAAACAGGGAATGCAAGGCGGCTACTCCTCCCGCTTGGCAGAACACGTGGTCGGAGTAGTGGCGGATGTCCGGGTCATCTCTCTGACCAGAGCGAGGCCGCGCACTCACCCTGGCAGACACATTAACTGGCCAGTTTCTCCACTCTCCTTATAGAGTCATCCTCTAGCTGCCTTGCTAATCCCGGGAAGTAAGCATATGTCCCGACCCGGCCATTTTACACGTTATACAACACTGGATTTCTGGCGCCGAGAAAACGGGGGGCGGAAGGGGGAAACACAGATGAGCTTTCATCACAGCCGAATAGTCCCAGATCCGCACAGCGCTCTCCACAAATGGCTACGCCAGCTACGTAACCCGGATACTCAGCGGCGGCTTCCGCAGAAGACTGACCGCTCACGGTTCCTCTAAAAGCTGCCTGTGTTTGCTCTTTTTATATGTTTCCCCCTCTTCTTGTCCATCTTCCCTTTGTTTTCCTTTTCCCCTCTGGAGTTTCTTCTTTCTGCTTCTGTAGAAGAGGGCTTTGTGTTGCATTCTGAGACCTGTGTCGGAGCAGCATCTGTAGTTTTAGCCGCCAGGATTGCTTTAGCTGCTAACTGCTGTGGCTTATCCACATGTTACAGACGTTAGCTGGAGAAGTATGCCATATGCCTGGGATTGTCCACAAACTTTGTATAAAGACTTACGAGATTATGCCTTGTCTCTAGGAAATTTATAGGGCAAGTCACAGGGCCGAGGCTGACAATAACCCCTTCGGCTTTGGGCATTCTCACCAATACTGGTTACTACACAAATTAGAAAGGGATCCCGGAGAACAAAACCTCCTTTTTAAAAAGAAGACTCTCATTTTACCTATTGCACCAAGAGGCACGGGGGGGCAGGAGAGATGGCTCAGTCGTTAAATGTGCTTACTGCTCTTGCAAAAGATAAAAGTTCAGTCACTTAGTATCCATGTAAGGATGAAGGGCTCGCAACTGTAACTCCAAGAGGAGCTACCCCTGCCCCCACCGCTGACTGGACTAACGTGCACATACCGCTACACAGGCAAACGTGTGCACATGTACACAAATAAAACTCAAAAGTAAGTATCTGTTTTGAATTTTACCCAAGAGCTAGAGAGATGGCTGAACACATAAAGGCCTGCCTCGAACCTGATGACCTGCTTTCAATCCACTTCACAGGATCCGCATTAGGAATGGGGAGAACAGACTCCAGTAAGCTTTCCCTCTGGTCTCCCTCCATACGTGCATACTGTGATACAGGTGCTTGAGCACAGGCAAGCGTGCGCACACTAAGTAAATCTATATTCATACTTATATATACATATATGTATATATTTAATTATGAGCATTTTAAAACATGACTCAAGGAGCCTCAATGAATGCAACTTGGTGTAATGTAAAAGCATTTTTTCTTGTGTGTAGTGTGGAAAATTACTAAGGTAAAATTTTAAGAGAACATTTGTCCGCTTAAAGGCTGCCACACCCATCTGGCCCTGTCAGATTGGGGGGGGGGGAATGTAACCAACAACCGTGGTAACAAAGTAACCTTGCCACACAAGAGGGACCCCCACCCTTCTGTGACCAGTCGATACTGATAACCTAGGACACCTGCTTATCGGAAGGATCAAACGAGGTGCAGTTTCGAACTGGCATAAAGAGAGGGCTGAAGCAGGACGGTTATCTCACTTCTCACGATGGCTCGGTTATCCGGCCTCCGTGGAAAGAGAGATCCTCCAAGTCTGTTTTGCCTAAACATTTGATGCTCTGTCTCCCGAGTACAGAGCTTCATTTCCCAAAAGCAGACATTTAACACCTTGCATCCCTAATGCAAAGCCTTATTCCCTGAGAGTGGACATTGAAGGTCTGTCTCCCGAGAACAGACAAGATACTCTGCCTTTCAGAACGCTTTGCCATCCAGAGAGCAAAGCTCCGTCTTCTAAGCAGAGAGAATGCTTTGCCATCCCAAGAGCAAAGCTTCATCTTCGAGAGTAGAGAACTAAAAGCCTTGTCTCCAGAGACTCCATCACTCAAAAAGCTGAGTCCAAGGCCCTACATTCTGAGATAGACTAAACATGGTCAGAAACTATGCGGTCAAGGATTGATCCAGCACCCCATACCAGCCTGGAACAGGACATCGGAACCTCCCAAGCTCAGGCTAAGGGGTCAAGTCAACAGTTGAGCCTCGCTATCCAGCCCCCAGTGCGGTCAGGCCGGCCTTGAACTTACAGAGCTCCAGCTGCCTCTGATTCTTTAATGATGGAATTAAATGCATAAGATGTCACCACCACCCAGGAAAATTAACAAGTCCTTAAAAAAGGAATTAAATAACAAGAAAAATGTTTCTAACAAAACTAAAATCAAACAAACAAACATAGAAACAAACAATTAAACAAAAAAACTTCATTTACAACATAGTTGCTAAAAAATAATCCTCTGGGCTGTGCCAGAAGGGAGCACCGATTAGACAAAGTGGGAGAAACCAGACCTGCTTCTCTCTCCCCTCCTGACAGAGGCTCACTTCTGGTTTTCAGTCTCCATTTTCTGCAGGCAGTTTCTTGCTCAGCCAGTTTCTTGGTTAATTCCCCCCCCCCTTTCCATTTTCTCTCTGTTTTCCTTTGGCTAATACCCTTTTGTCTCTAGATTTCTCTTTCTTACTTTTCCTTTGGCTTCAACTCCACTTTTGTGGGAGCAGGGTTAACAGATCTCTTCCTGGTCTTTGGGAGACAAAAGGTTCCTTCAACAAGAAAATAACCATAAAAGTCCAGTCACCTCGACACCGGGCCCCTTCTCTCCCCTGATTCACTACTACATCCTCCTAACCAATTTCCTCTTCAGCTACCTGGCTGCTTGAAGAGTAAGGATGTGGGCGCTGAGGGGAAGCACTGCCTGGCCTCCCTGTCCAATTGACATGGGTTGATCAAAGTTGCAAAAGCAATTCAGTGGAGTAAAGACAATCTTCTCAGGGAATGATGCTAAAATAGCCTGACAGATATAGGCGAAAGAAATTTTTTTTTTTTTTTTGGTTTTTCGAGACAGGGTTTCTCTGTGGCTTTGGAGCCTGTCCTGGAACTTGCTCTTGTAGACCAGGCTGGCCTCAAACTTACAGAGATCCGTGAAAGAAAATTAATGAGAGAAAAAAAAGAGAGAAACAAAACCAGACAAACACCCTGTACATCTTTCAGTTATAGATCAATGCAAAACATCATTTTTATGACAGCAAAAGCATGAAAAAATGTAACCAGTGGTGGCACATAAAGATTAAAATCTTGCTGGGTAGTGGTGGCGCACACCTTTAATTCCAGCATTCGGAGGCAGAAGCAGGCGGGTCTCTGAGTTCAAGGCCAGAGTGAGTTCCAGGCCAGCCAGAACTATTACATAGAGAAACCCTGTATTGAAAGACAAAACAAAACATTGAAGTTTTTTGTTTCAAAAAATATGCACAAAAGACACCCTGTAGACTCTTGGAAAATGTTTGAAAGTCACAATTCTCATAGAAAATGGATATCTAAAGATGTCAGTATTTGAGCATACATACATGACCGAGTTATAGTTCCCAGCACCCATATCAAGTGGCTCACAACAGCCTTTAGCTACAGCTCCAGGAGAGCTAGACAGTCTCATCTAGCCTCCATGGGCACCTTCACATACGTGCTCATGTAAATTCAGAATGTGTAACTGGCAATGCATTTCATACTGTGGAGTAACAGCAGTGACAAGGATAGAAACTCACAGATGGTCAAAATTTATACCTACTACTTGCACGATATTATTTATGCATATCCTGATGCACACCCCCCCCACACACGTATAGTTTGCTTGCTTTGGCTTTTTCAAAGAGAGGGTCTTTGTTTTTGTTTGTTGTTTTCGTGTTGGGGTTTTTTGATACAAGGTTTCTGAGTGTCCTGGAACTTGCTCTATAGATCAAGGTGGCTTCAAATTAAGAGATCTGCCTGACTTTACTTTCCAGGTGCTAGGATTAAAGGTGTATGCCACCACTGCCTGATAAGAGAGAGGGTCTTTCTTACGTGGCCCAGCCTTGCTATAGCTAAGGATAACCTTGAACTCTTGATCTTTGTCTCAACTTTCAACCCGCTGGGATTACAGCAGTGAGCCGTCATTTACGACAGTGATTCAACATGTCCATCTTAAATCAGAACTTCATGGAAGGGACTTGTTTCTTAGTCACAGGTCAAAGAACAGCACTAGAAATGTACTAAGAAGTGATTTGCTGTTCTTACCATTATTGGTGTGTTTGTAGGTGGTATGTGAGTTCAGTGAGAACATCATGTAGGGGGAGCCAAAGCCAACCTTACGTGTCAGTTATTTTAGGCAACGTTTCTTTGTTTTTCCACTATGTATGCCCATAAGCTTCAGGTGAGTCTCCTGTCTCACTTTCCCGTGTCTCTGTAGCAGATTATGTACTAAGATCATGCATCTGGTTTTTATGTGGGTTCTGGGGAGTTGGAATTAGGGTCTCATGCTTGCATATCAAGCACATTTACACACCCAGCCATCTCATCACCTTCAACTTATTTTTGAGGTAGGGTAACCACAGCTGAACTGAAATCTTCCTGCCTGTCTCCCCAGTGCTAAGATTACAGGTGTAAGCGTCTTGCCTGCCTTCGTAGTTATTGTATTTCTGTATCTGCTCCTTTTGAAGCTGTTACTGCAGTTTGTTTTTCTTTTCAATGAGTAGCACTAGAGAGTAAGACTTTAAGGGAAAGTTTCTCAGTGTAAAACCACCTTCATACAAAACCAGAAGAAATACCATCTCAACAGATGATCAAATCACAAAAAGAGAAATACAAGAACTAAAAAACAACCTGACTCCTCCAAATGTTTATTGCTCTTTACTGACTCCAAACACTTTGAAATGTCCAAATGTCAAGTAATTCAAAAGTTGGTTATAAAGCCGGGCGATGGTGGCGCACACCTTTAATCCCAGCACTTGGGAGGCAGAGGCAGGTGGATCTCTGTGAGTTCAGGACCAGCCTGGTCTACAAGAGCTAGTTCCAGGACAGGCTCCAAAGCCATAGAGAAACCCTGTCTAAAAAAACAAAACAAAAAAAAAAGTTGGTTATAGTAGACTATCTGTAGGGGAGTTGATTCAGTCAGTAAAGGGCTTGCCTCCCAAGCTTGGGGAGCTACGTTTGGGTCCTTCATACACACACACGTAAAAATAAGGACAGTAATATGTCTGCAACTACAGTCCTGGTGGTGCAGAGACATACATCTCATTGGTCAGCCAGCCTCGAGCTTCTCGATACCTTGTCATAAAATAAGGTGAAGGATGATAGGGAAGCTGGTTGATGCTGTTCTCTGGTCTGGTCTCCAAATGCATTCATGCTAACAACTGCCTGTAACTCCAGTTCCAGGGGATCTGATACCTATTTCCAGCTTCTGCAAGCATATACACACACATACACACACGCATTCACACATATAATGCTGACACACATGCACGAACATAACACACATAAAAGCATGGAAGGCACTCACACATGTGCATATACCCACATGAACATAACACGCACACACAAATCTAGTTTTTAAAATGACCAGTGAGCAGCACACACGTGTAATTCCAGCTTTTACGAAGTGTAGGCAAGAGGATCCGTTCAAGATAATATTTGCCTACCAAAAGCTGAAGGTAGCGCCTACTAAAGGTGACTGTTCCTTAACCTTTGAAATGCAACTGGCGCAAAGCCACTGGAGGAAACATCACTTCAGCCTGAAGAACTTAGAAATGAGCCGGGCGGTGGTGGCGCACGCCTTTAATCCCAGCACTCGGGAGGCAGAGGCAGGCGGATCTCTGGGAGTTCGAGACAAGCCTGGTCTACAGAGCTAGTTCCAGGACAGGCTCCAAAGCCACAGAGAAACCCTGTCTCGAAAAAACAAAAAAAAAAAACAAAAAAAACAAAAAACAAATAGACAGATAAGGCCTAGCAGTGGTGATACATGGCTTTGATTCCAGCTATTGGCGGCAGAGGTGGGCAGATCTCGGAGTTCAAGAGCAGCCTGGTCTACAGAACAAGTTCCAGAACAGCCAAACCTACACTGAGAAACCTTGTCTCAAAAATCAAAACATGAATGGGCAGTGGTGGTACATACCCTCAATTCCAGCACTTGGAAGGCAGACGCAGGCAGAACTTAAAAATGAACCCGTGAAATACCCATGAGAGCAATAGAATAAAACTAAGGCAATGAAGGAAGAGGGAAAGATCAAACAGAAATGCCAAACTGAAATTTTTCTTTGTGGCTTTCATTTCATGCACCTCAATCTCATTCATCTCCCTGTTCCTTCAGATCCACCCCCCTGCCCTTGAAACCTATTCCCCAATACTCTTTAGTCCATATATCTTTACTTGAAAGCGTTTGTTGCAATGAATCTTTGATCTGGTTCAAGGTCTTTGCTTTCTGATACTCCATCAATACCAGGCCCTCACTAGGACTCCTCTTGGACCTCCTCTTGTTGCCCTGTGTTGGGGAGACCCAGCAGCTTTGGGTCTGCAGGCTGTGCCTCTTCATGTGCTCCAGCAGATTATAGATGAGGTGGGTTCTGGGCCTGGTTGCAGGGCTTTTCAGACTGCCAGCTTTCTCCCATCTTCACTATCAACTCGAGCTCTCCAGTATTGCCTTTGCCAGTCCTTCACCCTATGAAGCAAGGAGCAAAGTGGGGAGCCAGTTCTCCCGTGCCCCTGCCAACAGGGTCAGCTCTACTGTGCTGCAGCTGGTGAGGGCCAGGACCAGTTCTTCCATTCTGATGACCTCAGGACCCACTATTCCACCTGCTGCAGGGGTCAAAGGGTGAGGCAAACTGAACTTATTAAAGACAAATAAGAGCTTTTGAACTGGAGAGATGGTACAGAGGTTAAGAGCACCTGTTGTTCTTGTAGAGAAACTGAGTTTAGTAAGCTGGGCGGCGTACAAGCATCCTTACCTCCAGGTTTGGGGAACTCGCCCTCTCTCTGGGCTTCTGCAAATGCAATTCACATTCAGATCTGAAAGTCTTTGGAGACTTATAATTCTGAAGTTACTTACTTTTCATATAAGGCATATACCCGTAAAGGTGATTACAAATGCTTTTACATCGCAGTCTGTAAGATGTTCAATCACGGATATTATATCACATCTCAGTGTTCCATCTTCACTTAGAGGTATGTCCATGCAAACAGTATGTTTCCTCTGCTCACATCATCTGGATAAAGGCAGCAGGCACACAGAGAGAGACGTGACAGTCCATTTATTAGGGTTTCTAGAAGCAGGAGTCACAGAAGGAACTTAACAATACACATGAAGACTTTGGAATCTTGGTTTTCATTTTAGTGTTTCCACATATTAGCTTCAGAGAGGAGCAGAAAGGCCACATGCAATGAAGCTGAACCACAATGGGGCAATTTTTACTTGACCTATTCTGATCGATAGGTGTGGTTGTTAAACTTTGCCTGAATGGTACCTTAGTTCTGGTTTGAACTGCATGGGCAACTATAGTTGCCTGCACATTCACCCTCCCCAAACATACATGAATATATTTAAAGCTCAATAGGAAGAGTTGCAAGACTTTTTGCCATACTGTAGGCTGCCTCTTCACTGTGGAAGTTGTTTCCTTTGGTGTGTAAAGCCTCTTAATTTGATTGTCCCCATTTGTGAAGTCTCGCTAATGTTTCACAAGCTATTGCCTAGAGCTTGAATTGTCCATTAATAGCTTTGTTTTCCTCAGTGTTGTATTGCTGTGAAAAGACAGAAATAGACAAGAAAGACAGTGTCTCATATAGCCCAGGCTGGCCTCGGATCACATTTTTTTTTTTTTTTTTGGTTTTTCGAGACAGGGTTTCTCTGTGGCTTTGGAGCCTGTCCTGGAACTAGCTCTGTAGACCAGTCTGGTCTCGAACTCCCAGAGATCCGCCTGCCTCTGCCTCCTGAGTGCTGGGATTAAAGGCGTGCGCCACCACCGCCCAGCCTCGGATCACATTATGTAGCCTTGTACCTTGCTCCTACTGTTTTCTTCCCCTTGTGTGTTGGAGAAGACGTGTTCCGCCATGCCTGGTTTATGTGGTGCAGGGGGTTGAACTTCGGGCTTTGTGCATGCAGAGGAAGTAGTCTACTTTATCCCCAGCCTAAGCTGTCATTTCTAAAGATTTTGTATTTTTATTTTCGAGACAGGGTTTCTCTGTGGCTTTGGAGCCTGTCCTGGAACTAGCTCTTTAGACCAGGCTGGTCTCGAACTCACAGAGATCCGCCTGCCTCTGCCTCCCCGAGTGCTGGGATTAAAGGCGTGCGCCACCACCGCCCGGCAAGATTTTGTATTTTTAAAAATGTGTGTGTCACATTTGTCAGGGTGCTCATGCAGGCCAGAATAAAACTGTCCCTGGAGCTGGAATTGTCAGTTGATTCTGTGAAAGGTGAGGTAGGTATCCACTTTTAGTCTTTCACATATGGGTGGGCACCCAGTATGGCAAACATCACTTGTCAAATATGCTGTATGTCTCAAATGTATGGTTTGGGCACTTTTGTCAAGAATCCAATGGCTATAGCTGTGTTTCAGTCCGTTATTCTACCTTACTAATGTATAAGCCTGCCTGTGTGGCAATACCAGGTTGCTTTTGTGGTGTAACTTGTTTATTCATTTGAAGCTAGATGTCATGTAGGTCAATCTGGTCTCAAATTCTCTATGTGCATCTTCCAGATTCTCCTGCCTCCAACTCCCAAGTGCTGGGTGGAATTTACAGGCACGAACATAGTTCTGTAATAGAATTTGAAGACAGGTATTTTGACGTTCTCTAGCATCACTTTTGGCTCAGTATTGGCTACTCAGGATTTTGTTGTAGTTCCCCCCACATATGAATTTTTGTGTTCTTTTTTTCAATTTATGTGAAGCATGTCATTAGAATTGTGAAAAGGATTGACTGCTTTAGAGGGAATTTAGACAATAAGCTGTTGACTCGAACTTTGGAAGTCTTTATTCAACTTTTTTATACAAGACCAAATTCCCCCAGTAGATTTTAGGCTGACAAAACGTGGGTTTCTTGAGGCGAAGACTGCCGGTGTATTGTTAACTGGCTGCCTGACCTACCTGGATAGGTAGCCTTTGGCCTTCAATTCAGATCCCAATCTTGGACTCCAAGGCTGGCTTCAAATGCCTTTGAAAGATTCATGCCGCCATCTGCTGGCTTATTCAGGCTGTGTATACCATTTGTTTATTCATTATTTTCATTTTCCTTTGTTGAGACAGGGTTTCTCCATTTCATCGTAGAAATGAAGGCATCGTTTCTTCATTCCCATTCCTATGTGAATCACTGTGATGTTCAGATTAGTGAACTGTAGGTACTTGGAAGGTCCCTAAGCAAAAACAATTTTATGTTCTTCGTTATTCATCCGATACCCAAAGTGACTATTTTGTTTAATTGAATCAACCAGGCATTGTAGTCTTTGGTTGTTCTTAACACCTGGTGTCTGATCTCTTTCAGGCGGCTGTCCCGCAGTTTTTAATGAATAAAATTGGACAATTCTCTAAGTTAACTGTTTCTCTAGGGCAAGTGCCACACCGCTGAGCTATTCTCAACTTTTGCTTTGGTTTTACGGATTTTTCTACCGCTATTAGCAAGTAAACCGTTTGGTTCAAGCTTTGGAGTTACCAGATTCCCGGAAAGTACAAAAATGATACAGAACCAAAATTCTGTGCGCAATCAGTACAAATAGGTCACAGCCAATGATATCCTAATAATTTAGGAACCAAGGAACCATTTTGTGAAGCACCTCTCTTCTTTTTCCTTACCTAGAGCGCATGAATTGATCCGTAAAAGCATTTTAGTCACCAAGGTGAGGGGCTATGCAAGGTCGGATGTCCCAGTAGATGATATATTGAAAATATGCATGTACATTATACAACGTTTATGTACCTTTCCTATAAGCTATAAAATAGAGGATAATCCTTCAATATCACACAAATTCGGTGGTTCTCGATCACTCTGTCATTGAGTTTTGGTACAATCATAATTAATTTTCATCTTAATTACTCTTTTTAGAAAATATAGTTTGCATTAAAACGCCAATAAGAAGTCGGGACTTTTCCGCATTTCTGGCCACTCCTCTTCTGGTCTCTCCGCCTTCGGCGTCACGATCATTTAAAACCATGCAAGTGCTTGCCGCAGCCATGTTTGCCAGTTTCCCGTGGATGTGAGCCTCCTCCGAGGTCTCTGTCCATTTACCGGGGTCTCTGGGAACGTTTTTTCGTTCCCTTACCACCATGCCTTATGGTGTATTTAAGAAAATATATCAAGATTCCATAATATTTTTGAAGATTTTATATGTTCTGGTAGGCTTTTCTTGACATGTCTTTCATATTTTGATATTTGTAATATTTTTGGACAATTTTTCATTTTTAATGACTATTTCCTTGTCAGTCTTTTCAGTCGCCATCTCTGTTTTGTGGATTTTTTGTGCACTTACCTTTCTTTTATTCCATCTCTTGTTTTTGCCCATCGGGGCTACAGTTGAATGTGTGTCCTTCTTCCCTGTCCCTTCACTCCATGTCCAGTGGGGCTGTGGATACTTACCTGCTTTTAATTCGTTTTGTTTTTTCCCTCTTCCTTCTCTTCTTTTTCTTCTTCTAAACTTGCCCATCTGGGCTGAGGATACCTGCTCCTTTTTTTTTTTCCCTTAAGCCCATCGGGGCCATGGATACCTGCTTTTTTACAAGAAAACGTATTTCTTGGTCCATCGGGACCTCGGATACCTGCATTTAGTCTTTCCTTGCCCATCGGGGCCTTGGATACCTGCTTAATTTTTTTTTCTCTTTTTGCCCATCGGGGCCGTGGATACCTGCTTCATTTTTCCCCCTGCCCATCGGGGCATTTGGTGGATGGATATAAGTTGGTTTTGTGAGTTATTATTGCACTACCTGGAATAGCCATACCTCTTTTCTTTCCTCTTGCTGTGCTGCTGATCGTTTGGTGGTGTGTGAGTGAAACTATGGCTTAGAAAAATGACTGCCTTTAAGCTGAGTGGATGTTAAGGGCGTGGAGAGCCCGTTTCCGCCATGTTACAGTTGCTGCGTGACATGAGCCAGTTATGGCAAGAATTAGGGGGTCGAGGTAGACAGTGGACTGGACCGAGGCAATCATGTGTGCTGCACCAGCTAAAGGCATTATGTATGTGTGGGTTTGGACTTGATTTGTGGCTTTTTAAGACTCATGGTAACTGGAAGCAGAAAATCAAGCTCTCATGTTCGTGTGTGGTGTTATGTGAAAGGAGCTTTATAAGACTTCAGGATAGAGCTTGAAATCGATGTTTCGATATTGCTGGGGGGCTCTGCCCAGATTCTAAGGGGTGCTTGTTAGGGTTTATCAAATGGTGTCTCGGCTGCTCTACCCAAGGCTCGACAACCCCACCTTTATTCTAACGTGTAGCGTGGAAGTAGGGCATTTAGGTTATACAAGAGAAGATGGCGTCTGAGTTCTTGCTGCAGTATAAGGTAGCGGGCTTTGTTTTTCACAGGCCAGTCTGGTGGCCAAAGTTAGCCTAGAGGACAATATAGCACATGCTTTGGGGTGGCCAAGATGGCGATGTCACGTGATTGTCCCTCGAGGGTTTTTTTTTTCCATATATTCTTGGCGGGCTTAGTCTTGGCGGGCTTAATCTTGGCGGGCTTTGCTTAGCCACGCATGGCGGGCTTTGTCCTTGTCCAAGATGTACTTAGTGCATTAAGATGCGAGTGGCTGGTTTTACCTTGTGCCATTCAAAGCCCAGTTGGAAGTTTGCCACTTAATCAGAAATGTGTACTACTTTGGAAGTATTGGTTGCCTCTTGACTTAACTAGTCAAAAATGGGCACTTCTACTTGGTGTAGAGGATTGAAGTAGACTATGAAGACTCAATGTCCTAAAAGGACTCGAGTTACCTTGGTACCTCTTACGTCATCGTTTTAAGTGGCTACCCAGGTGTGAAGGGACGTGCTTTTAATTCTAACATTTGAGGTGTTAAATGACGATCCGATCTGAGAGACTTGAGGGTGGAGGTTCTTGAGGTTGAGGTCGATGTGGATTGCACATTGAAGCCTCACCTATTAAAAAGAAAGAAGAGAATCAGTGAGGTCATGTTAACGTATCTCTCCGAGGAGAGTAATTTATCTGCTTGCTCTCCTATTTGTCTAAATTGGCCTTTTGCAGTGCTCTATATGGTGGTACAAGCTAAGCCTCACCGCATTTCTTTGTATTGGTTCAGTGGCCTGAGACTCACTCACTCCCTGGCCTCGGATTTAGGCCGCACTGCTGTCTTAAGCAGTTCTCCAGGCCTGCTGTGGGCTTAGTGGTGACACTGGCCAGAGTCGTAATGGACTACAAGTAAAGCCCTGGCCAAGAGGTGGAATCCTGCCTCCTTACACAGGCTCGTCTACCCCATGGCTAATGCTGGGGTTGAAATTTGATTTATGTGAAGGTTTTGGATGTCAGCGAAGTTTGATAGTGTGGTTTGCTAGTGCTTGAATCTAAAGCTGGAGTGATTATAGAAATGTACTTAGGAGTTTTACTGCTTGTAGAATTCAATTGAATCACCTTATGCTTTTAGTCCAGAGTCCTTAGTGTTTTAGCTTCTTTTAAATTCATTAACTTTTTTGGCAGATGATACTCAAGTCACTTAAATTTACGTTCTTTCAAACTATCTATTGAAGTACTGTTAAAAACTTCTAAGAGTCTTATGACACAGATATTGTTAATGGAAAGTTAAACTTGTGATTGGATATCAAAAGGAATATTTGAAAATCTACTCTAGTCCAGGCTTTGCTTTTGTTGCCATTCTTGATATTACATTGACTAATGACTTGAGTGGTCTGGTGCCCTCTGTCGGACTTACTATTGGGATATTAATGCCCACATATCAACTTTCTATGGCTCCTTGCCTTTGTAGCAGCCAGTTTCTCCGTAGACCTAACCAAACACTGCTGCCCTTGCCCCTGCCCCCAGCCCCTGCCCCCAGCCCCTGCCCCCAGCCCCTGCCCCAGCCCCAGCCCCCCCCAACCCCAGCCCTTCCACCCCCCCCAGCCCAACCCTAGCCCTGCCCCAGCCCCAGCCCAGCCCCAGATTCTCTCAGCCCTAGCCCCAGGCTCTAACCCCAGGCCCTTTCTTCCTAGAGACATTCCAATCTTCACTGATTGAGGGCTAAAAATGCCGTCCCCCATTACTTGTCCTGACTCTTTCCCCTCCATGCTGACTGCCCGAGTCATAATTTTCACTTAATGCCACAGTCCTACTTGTCCACGGACTCTAGTATTATAACAAAGAACTCTTGTCCCTCATGTTAATCAAGAAACACCAATTGAACAAGAGTTTCATTTCAGCGAATGACCATCAAGGCGTGATCTCCTAAGTCTCCTTTCTTTAAGAAAGGAAAAACCATTCTGTCATTGCTGCAGTAGCCACAGTCCCAATTTTCCGAGCAGTGCTCAGTGGTCTTTGCTCAGTCTTGAGCACTCTTTGCACTAATTCTTATTGTCCATAATTTATTCATTTGGTTAGACTCTAGCTAGTCCAGCCCCATTTGCATTCAGCAGAGGGGCAAATACAAGTCTGTTAAGAGACAGTTAAGGTGCTCGCTTCCAATTCTCAAGGCCTTGGCTATTAAAGGGGGGGCCACTATAACCTGGCATTGGTGCTATCACCCCGGGTTACAATTTTTAAGTTGATGATGGACATAAATTCATTTGTCCATGATACTGTATACTAGTCCCATCAGCTCCCCTTTCAGCTGAAAACTTTGCATGGGAACATTGATATAGACGATCCTAATTAGAAACTGAACCATTTCTCAAGGTCCTTCCTTGTACAGCCTTGCTTTACGTTAAGAGGGTGCTGATTACCTAAAGCCTCTTATACAATTGTGCAAAACTGCTGTTGCTCAAGCCCCATACCCTCACACTGTAATGGGTGACAATAGAGGGTACCACCGATAAGGCCCTTTGTTCTGGTCTTTTGGCTGTGCTGGGAATCAAACTTAAGTCTTGTGCACGCTGGTAAAGCACTCTGCCATGGAGCTACAGCACCACCTTGTGGCCGATTAAGAGTAAGTCTCTTTACGGAGCCTGGGCTGACACTTAATTCAGTCCCTTCTCAGTCCCAGTTACTGGAACTACGTGCATTGTCACAGCTTCTGCCTGTTTTTATGCGCACAGCTGCATTTGTCCTTATTCCTGAGCATTGGATAAAGAAACCAAACTCAGTCGTTTATTTAGCAAGACCTTTGAACTCAGATTCAAACTGTTTTTGTTTAGAATTTCCAGGCTGATCAGGAACTTACTATATAGCCCAGGCTGGCCTTGAGCTCAGGATCAAGCCTTTATTTCACAAGTACTGGCATAACTGGCATCCACCGCCATGCCCTGCAGTCTCACAGACTGAATGTGCATACTTCATTTAGCTATAGTAGTATGCCTTGGGTAATAACCTTAACAACCCGTTTTATTGCAGCAAGAGGTGCCTAGTACTTATGATCCTTAATACAGTAAGCGTGCACAGTGTTAATTGCCTCATAGATATTATGTCCACAATTGTGCCTTTTAGATCGCAACTCCTGTACATATCAAAGCAAAGAGACTCACTAACATTATAGTCTCTTTCTTGGAACTATAGAAATGATTCCAATATTGTTAATGGTCCTTCATTTAATGGAACTATGTAGGGGCTGTTGATGTAAAGCCTTTTTCTCAGCCTGCTAATGCACATAATGATAATTTCAGAAGGATCACTTTTAGCCTCATTTTGAAGTACAGCAGTGGTGGTGACCTATAAGGTCCCATGTTGTGGCTTGCTAATAATTGTCTGATTGCATTTGCTCTTTTCTGTTCGCTACAGAAGGACATCACTGGCCACCCTTATGCATTTCCCTTTCACCAGGGAATGCACATTGCCAAAGATTCTCATGTTTGAACAGTCAAAGTGTAAAACTATGATGGCCACAACCATGTACCTTGAGTACAACTGCGCATGCCTCCTTCCATTTGAATAAGAGCCTACTCTCAGACCCTTTTGCAGTACAGCAAGGGTCACTAATCTCTTGGCTTCTCCGTCTTCCTAGACACCGAGTAAGGCTCTCTCCTCTCCTTTCCACTGCCTTTGATTTCCAGCAGTGACCATTACTTTAAGGTCTTAATATTTGTGGAAAGGATGTGGCTTTAATTAACCACACTGTGTCCCTTGAACATTAATGTACACAAAAGGGACATGATTCATTCATTTTAATAAGAATATTTGGCCAGTTAATGTGCAAAATTGCACTTCTCCACGACCTTATTACTTTGAGGACCATTGTGTCTCTTTTGCACTATTGCAGGGGATACTAGTTTCCAAGGTCCCTGCTAGTGGACCATTAAAATACAGTGGAAATTTTCCTTTCTCAGTAGACAAAGTCCTATTCTTTCACCTTTCATTTGCAGTACGGCAGGGTATGCTGATCAACCAAGGCTGCCTTCTTTTGGACTGTCAGTATGTATTATATGTTGTATGTATGTATATGCGTTTCCTCCTGCTCTGTGCACTCGAAAAGGATCCCACTCGCTCCTTATTACTTTTAGGAGGAAGTGGAAAGTTCACATGCACAGTGGCTAAGCACTTCTTGTATCAGAAACTCTATACCCTCTTCCTCTGCTTTAAAGCAGAAAGAGGTTTTCCCACTGTGCCTTTCATTTGGACTTCAGTGTGCATTAACGCAGTTGTCCATCCTTACCTTTGGAGTAGGATTTTACATCCTTGTACTCCCTTGACATCAGAGGCACATTAACTATTTTTTGAGCACTTCTCTCTTACGTATATTAATATGTATGCTTACACCTACGGACCTGTGTAGCGCAAAAAGGTTCCTAAGTTTCTACCTTTTGACTGGGGCTGCTGAGGAGTGATAACTGCTTATAACCTCAGCATCTGGATGACTGATTGCTGTGCAACCATGTTAAGAGTACCAATTATTAGTTGGACCTCCGTACTCTCTTTACATACCATTCAAGAGTACTGACCAACTGAGCCCCTGAGTTATTAATAAGTGTGCGTATTTGCAATTATGAATGCCTAGAATACTATGTTCTCATACCCCCTTTGCATCACTCCAGGGGCTGCTGATCCATCTAAAACATCTGGGACTGTTAATGAGCACAGTGGTTATGACCAACGGCTTATTCGGGGACTATTAACAGGCACAATGGCAGCTCTTGATGGTTTATTTTCTACTCTGACATGTTGAGCAAATCCCCTCCTAGTTTCCCCCTGGCATAATAAAGTAAAATACTGCAGTATGCCTATGCTTTGTACACCCAACAGTGGCCCATCTTTCCATCCCTTTTGCTTGCTCCAGTACACAAAACCCCAAATAGTCACGATCTCATACTTTTATGCAGTCTTCCCTCTGCCCGGCCCCTAGTTTGTCCATGGACCACTCTTATGGACTACTAATCTCACAACCCAAAGTTGAAGACCTTGGCACCCTTTTCCCAGTTCCATCACCCTGTCCCGTCTGCCTCTTTGTTGAGCCCTTCTCTTGACTTAAAGTCAACAATCCCAGATGTCATCAGCTTACCCGCTGCACATGGCTGCAGTGTTTCAGTTGCCCTCTGCTTGGTCCTCCCTGTTGAACGGAAACACCTCCACCGCACTACACTGGCAATTACCTGTGTGTCATTAATGAACACAGCACCGATGGACGGTCCCACTTTTCAGCCCATGTGTCCCAGAGCTCCCTGCAACTTTGTATTTGTACATGTAAAATTTCAAAAGCGGGCCAAAGCTAGGTGGATGAAGCATCACTCTTAAGCCTGCATTTCTTAATTACTCCAATTCCAATTGCTGGCATATTCTAGGGCCAGGAATCATTCCTGCCCACCTTTATTAATGCTTTATTGTGCCAAAAATATTTCAGGCAACTTGCTCAGGGAGCTGGATTGCCACCTTTTATTTGGGGCTTTCCTTATACAGTATCAAATGAAAATTGTCTCCCAAAGAAGGAGGATGAGCTAGTACTTTCTTTACACCCTTCCTCCAGGAGCTGACCGCCTGCTTAACAAACTCAACTTGTTTCTCTTGGTATATTGCTACGTACAGTGCCAACTGCCAGAAAAGTTATTGATAGTTTATGCCTTTAAGAAAGGCCTCTGGCTTGCCAGGTGGAATTGATTATGTGATCATTAGCTTTTCTGAAGTAAAAATATCTTGCTTCTACTATATATCTGATGACCAAGCAGTGTCTCTCATTTTACTGAGGGTGGCGAGTCTGTGGAGAAACCACTGTAACTGTTATTCCAATACCGTCAAAGTGGTTGTAGAATGGCGTGCTTAAGGCCAGGATGTATGTTTGGTCCGTACTACCAGTTTAAATACAAAAGTCAATCTTTGTGTGGCCTTTAGTATCATTGTCTTTAAGGAAAATGACCAAACATTTTAATATTTAAATTTGGCCTGACATTGAACGCTAGCCCCTACTGATTTTAAGAAGGTGGCTGCGAAAGGATTGCAAGGACACGTCACGTTGTCTTTGAGTAGGCCACCATGTGATTAATTCACTCTATCTGCCATTAAATTTGGGCAATGATTTGAAGTAGCTTGAAAAAAGCCACCCTAAAGTGGGAACTTAAATAAAATGATGGAGCCTGTTTCCCCACTTTACATTTTAATATTTTAACATTTTAATATGCCCAGACCTAATCATTCTTGAGAGTACACTTCAAAGAGAGATCTGCCTATTAAGAAAATATCTGTCTCTATTGGCGCCGAGTATTTAAGCTTTCTGGTTTTCGTTCTTTAATTATTGTGCATGAATAAGTGTGTGTGTGTGTGTGTGTGTGTGTGTGTGTGTGCGTGTGTGTGTGCGCGCGCGCGTGCGCGCGCACGTTTGCATGTGCACTTGAGTATATCTGTACTCGTGCATTCTCATTGGTGACCAGAGAGCAATGGAAACTGGTTCTACCTTGTGGGTCCCTGGAGATAAAAACTCAGATCGTCAGGTTTGGCAGCAAGTGCCTTCACTCTCTGAGCCATCTTGCCAGCCCGCTCCTGGGTACTGAATGTGACATTGCTGATGAAACCACAGTTCTTCCAAGTTTCTGAAAAAAAAAAAATACCATTTTTCTGAGAAGGATGTCAAGAAATCGACCCAGTTCAGGATACAGATTGAGCTTCAGCCCTTCAGAAGACTCTGGAATACGGTAAGTAACTACTTTGTAGCTACTAGGCAAACTTTCCAATTCGATTTTTCATGTACGTGCCACCCACTGAAAAGTCAGTGACTAAGTTCCTCTCAACTTATATACACAATGTATCTGTATGCTATGCTAATTAATACCCCGATGCCAGTGAACACTGAATGAGAAGCAACCCTATCTTACATAATTTCTTCTTGATGCTTGTGTTGTTGAAGACTTAATGTAAAATAAACACTGGCAATCGTTTTAGAAAATGATGGTCAAATATTGTCTAGTGAATTCTAAGTATTTTAGAAAGTCTACTGGGCTTGCAAGGTCGTGACTTCTTAAAGAAGAAAAGTGTGCTTACATTGCACCCGTGGTCCAGATTACTTGTGCCATCTGGGTAGCCCAGTTAGTTGATTCGAATGCCATCTGCTCTTGCCTCATGGGGGCATATAAAGATATTAAGAGTACAGGACCCAGCCATTATACTTGCCAAGGATGGCAAGGGCCAGTCACTGAGTCCCAGAAGCTTGAGCTTGGGAATTAAGTGTAGGAATTGGGGATATAAATTTGATAATTTGGCTTTTTCAACCATTTTTACTACATTTCTTCCCCAGAACAGACGACAATGGCTCATACAGATCAAAGGTGACTTTTTAAATTTACAATCTTTACCTTTTACCCAAAAGGGCAATGGAGAAGCCTGATCTACTTTATGCTGTGGGTTTTGCACCCTCCTCCCCCATTTTCCTTTTTAAAATTAATTATTTTATTATTGGTATTTTTTCTTTTGAGACAGGATTTCTTTCTCTGTGTAGCCTTGGTTGTCCTGGAGCTCTAGACTTCAAACTCAAAGCTGGCTTCAAACTCAGAGATCCGCCTGCCTCTGCCTACGAAGTGGTGCCTAGCTACGGAGAGCTGCCTAAAAGAACTGCCCCAGAGTTGCTTTGGGGAAAATGAAGCGCTTCCTGGAGCGCTGCCTGGAGTGCTGGGATTAAAGGTGTGTGCCAGCGCTCCCCAGGCCCTCCGCGTGTTTCTTCAAGGGTACTTTAAGTTAAAAAAACATACTTATTTCTGGAAGCAGAACAAGGTCCAGCTGGACAAACATTCTTGCCCAGAACACGTTTTGCATTTGTTTTGCCCTTGGGCATGCAAATGATCTTCAGTATCATTTTAATTCCGCTAAAAAATTCCTTCTCGCCCGTTTCCCACATTCCTAGGTCAGCACCTAGGGATAAAAGCAGAGGTATTGAATCCTTTGGGAAAGAAAACTGTGCCATTGTTTTTCAAATTCAAGTACAAGTCATGCTGCAGTCGGAGACACCTTTTTCAGGGAACAAAGTTTCTTGAGAGTCTAAAGAATGTGTCTGCCTCAACCTTAGCACCACCGACAGCCCCAGGACGTGCAGACCGTCTGAACCCATCACCCACACCCAGGCTCGCCTAGGCACCCAGTTCTTGCAACCTGCCCCTGCCCCCTCTGGACCTAAATAGAGGTTAGAACTCAAGAGTTCAGACAATGGCCCAAAGGAAGCTAGTGCTACCGGTCACCAATGACCATACCCTTTTCAAAATAGATCGGGTTGTGCCAGCAGGCAGCTCTTTGATAGCAACCTGGTCCTACATGACCCCAGTGGCACTATAAAGTACCCATGAATCACACCTTCATTAGGCCGTGGGAGTGGAAGTAGTGGATTTTGCCTGCTGATTGTACAAAACCTTGTGCCGGAAGCAGACCAGGCCTCTGCATGTGCACTGCCCTATAATGTAGCCACCGCCCAGCCTGCATCCTGCCCTCCCAGTCCAAGGAGCCCGTTCTGCCTGTCTCTTGCCCTTAGTCCACCGGCTCACTCCTGGGGAAGATCTGTGTAGTCATCAGGGAATTTCGTTACTTTAAGTTTTTAAAAAAGGAAAAGAAAAGTCTTTGAAATGTGGACATGTTTTTCAATTTCAAAAACTTTTTTTCTCTTCACAACTCTTAGAACTTGGAATCCATGAGAACATATCCACGATTCTCTAACCAAGTTCTTACCATCCCAATTCAAGAAACACTGGTCTGTGCATATGGATATTGTAATCAAATTATCTTTTGGCATCATGGTATAACTATCATTGGAACTTGTTTTCCAGGGATGAATTTGGAGTTGGTTTTGTGCCTCCATTGAAGAAGGATGGCCTGGTTTTAGAAGAATGGATTCTAGACAGCATCCAAAGGTGAGCATAAGGTAGAGTTGATAACTTGGTTGACTGAGCTATATATAATCTGTCTTTAAGGGTCTAATGTGTCAGGTTATAATTCCTAGATATTTTGTTGTTTTCTTTTATCATCTGGGTTTTTCTCACCAGTTCTTATAGTCTAATAAAAGCCTTGTCTTTCTTCACAAAGATAATTGCGGCAGACGTCAAGGACTGCCAGCAGCTGATACGGGCTTCATTCAAATCCAGCAGCGCTCTCCTTTCGAGACTCTGGACACGCTCTAGCTAATCTGAGCAAATAACATGCAGGCCACATGAAGAAAAGGGTACTTGGGAGAAGTTCCTATTCTTGGGGTTCTGTCTGATTTTAAGGCTTTAGTTTTCTGCAGCCTTTTCTTGTAAAAGCAGAACCAGCCATTCCTACACCATTTTCTCCTTGCATATAAACGTACATTTTTAAACTTCTACCATGTATTGGGTCTGTTTCCTTTATACCGAGATCGTGTATTTGATCTGTTTCCTCTATACTGATATGAGCTCCACTGAGGTGGAAAGGGTAGTAAGCGTATTCGATTTCCATTTCATGAGAAGAGTGAGAGAGGCAAATCAATAAAGCACGCCTCTTCTCATTGCATAGTCACCAGTGAGACCCTTGCCTTGTGATTAGGTTCCCACCTTTCTAAGACAAACTTGAATCTGTTCTGCTTTGAACCGCTTAAAAGGTAACGCATGACAGCCTGTGAAGGCTAGTTTCTGGTACTCTGGCCTTTAGCGTTTGACACAAGGACATTTTGTGGTTACTCTGATTATCCTTGAGCTCTGCAGGTGCAATGCTGCATCAGGTGCTAGAGACGCACCATAAGGATGGAGCAAACCACAGTTCTATTCATTTTGGTGGTGTTCCAGCATGGTATTACTTAAAGCACCAGTTAAAAGAGGGAGATGCCTCACAACCAGGTGACAACAGGCACTTTGCTCTTTCAGAGGTCCTGAGTTCAACGCCCAGCAAGCACGTGGTGGCTCACAACCATCTGTAATGAGCTGGCGCCCTCTCCTGGCTTGTGGGCACACATGCAGGCAGAACTGTATACATAATATACATAATGAATCTTAAAAAAAAAACACACATGGGGAGCTGTAATGAGAGCTGGCGCCCTCTTCTGGCCTGTAGGCAGAACTGTATACATACCTAAAAACACACACACAAGGGAGCTGGAGAGAGATGGCTCAGCAGTTAAAAGCGCTGTCTATTCTTCCAAAGGTCCTGATGCCCTCTTCTGGTCTGCAGGCATACAAGCAGGCAGAGCACTATACATAATAAATAAGTCTTTAAAAATAAAATACACACACACACCATTATCAAAGAAGTCAGAGGCACATGTGGAGGATTCTTACAGATCATAAATGGCTTCATAGCCTAATCCTTCCACTGGTTTCAACTCTAGTTTGCTTAGCCCTTTAATCCCGAGCGTTATTTGATTATAAAATATACAAGTGCTTAAACATCCCCAGCATATTTGATTATAATATACAAGTGCTTAAACAATCTGTAAGGATTACTCATGGGTAGACACCAGAGAATAAAGAGCTCAGATGGGACAATTCTCATGTCACTAAGTTGATAGGCATAACATAAAGATCTATTTAAACAGAACTGCTGGATACCACATAAGGACGCACATTTCCCAATGGACTTGACTTCAGTAATTTGTTTTTTCTTTCACCTTTTCCAGATCTTTCCCCAGAAGTATGGACTTGTTGCCTTGCGGTGCTGGCGACCTATTCCCTTTGACGACCCCTAGGTGGAGATGGGGCATGAGGGTCCTCCAGGGGAAGAGCTCACCAGCACTGGGCAACAGTCCTAGCCGGGAGATTTGGGGGAGATACTTCGCTGAACCCAGCAAGGAAGATAAAGAGTCAAAGACAGCCACCCAACATCAAAATAGGTAAGTTTTCTGGAACAGTGTAATAAGTAATGTTAATTTTGATTTTGTTTTCCATTGTAATCAGCCTTTTATTTGTATGAGTGGTCTGTCTGCATGTACACTTGCACGCCACAAGAGGGCATCGGATCCCATTATAGTATAGATGGTTGTGAGCCACCATGCGGTTACTGAGAATTGAATCCTAACGCTAGGTGTGAAAATAATTTTAATTTTGATCTTGTTTTCCATTGTAGCTAAGACTTTGACTTGTTATGTTTTATTTTGTTTGAATTTTTTTTTCATAATGCATGAGTGTTCTGGTTGCATGTACATTTCATGCCAGAAGAGGGCATCAGATGCTGTTATATAAGATGGTTGTGAGCCACTGTGTGTTTGCTGCAAAGTGAGCTCAGGATCTGGATGGCAGCCAGTGCTCTTTACTGCGTAGCCATCTCTCCAGTCCCATACTCGAGTTATAATTATCATTTGCTAGGAACAGCTTCCTGACTACCAGGGAAGCATCTCGCTGTGAGGCTGTGAAAGTGGCGTGTGTAGGGTAAACCTGCACGGTGTACTAGGGAACTGTAACTCAGCTGTGCAAACGGTTCTTTCTTCTAGGAGAAAAGCTGCCACAGCCCTGGCACTTCTGAAAGCCACCCTGGAAGCCCTGTAGGAGAACTTAACCAGCTGTTTCCACACTGCAAGATTCACTGTGCTTCCAGTGAGTAGCTTCTCTTTTTATGCTATCATGAATGATAATGAACGGCTCTGACTACAAGTGGAAACCTAGCTGAAAATGATCCAGAAGCATCTATCATCAGGCAGAATTGAAAGAACCAGCACCCTCTATGTCTTCTTTCCTGACGTTCACCCAGCTTCTTTTGTTCTTTGTAGTTCAGTAGACCAAATCGTCATCCTTACCAAAGCTGGGCCTTCAGCAGGATCGCGAAATGGGAACACATGAAAGGAAGCCAGCTTTATAACCCAAGGACCAACATGCCTGCATCTTAAAGCAACAGAATGAAGTAAGTTTCCAGCATTGCAGTCCTCTGGGGGTTTGCATTTGCTGGAAGGCGGTGCCGGGTGGAGTGTGGTGGTGGTCTAATGCCATGGTGTGAAGTCGG
This sequence comes from Microtus ochrogaster, assembly GCF_000317375.1. Taxonomy (NCBI): domain Eukaryota; kingdom Metazoa; phylum Chordata; class Mammalia; order Rodentia; family Cricetidae; genus Microtus; species Microtus ochrogaster. Next base: position 1,895,832 of record NW_004949155.1, read on the forward strand.
GCCAAATACATGCTGGAAGAGGACCAGGCTTCCATGCTGGCAACTGGGCTCCTAGCAGCAACTCCAACAATAGCCTGCTCACCAGTTGCATCATAGAGAAATGTGGCCTCCCGCTGTCTTTGGATTGGTGCTCTGCCATTCATTCTCAGCCATTTGCCTACTGGAAAACCTTAAATAGTTTGTTTAAGCTGAAAGGATTTGTTTCTGTGACAATTGTACGGTTAAGGTTTAGTGTTTTTTTTTGTTTTTTTTTTTAAAAAAAAAAAAACCTAAATCCTGAAGCAGCCATTACAATTGTAAAGGATGTAAAAAACCAAACCCGTTTTTTTTTTCCAAGCCTGTTTTCTTAAAGAAATGGGGAAAGTGAGGCTGACAATTAAAATATGCAGCCACCTGTGGCATTTGGCACTTATGGAAATTAGGGAAACCATGTAATAGAATGTTAAGAGGTGTTCATTCTCTGTTTAAATTGGCTACTCTTTGGTTGTATGACTTTTGCCAATTTAGTCCCCTGTAAGACTTGTCTGTTTAAAAAGGTCAAATGAAATCGTGAATGGAAAGGGCTTAATATAATGCCTGGCAAGTAAAATGGACACCCTGGAGAATAAAGTCAACGGGTACTGCGTGTAAACACTCAGTAGTGCCTGAAGGGATCCCTAAGCATTAGAGCCTCTGCCTTAGAGTAGGGGATTATGATGTACTATTACTGGGGTTAACATAGGTAGTACTGGTACACGAATCACTTACTGTACTAATGACACTTTTCCCTTCCTTCCCTGTCTGCTTTTCTTTTTACCCTCTTGTTGAACTTTGCTTACTTCTTTCAATTGTAAGTGTGTACTGTGTTGGGTGTCTATTTCTTAATTGTTTTATACATCTATTTCTTCCTTCCTTTGTGTGTCTCATTCTTCGATGTATTCATTTCTTCCCTTGATTTGTGTGTCTTTTTTCCTAGCTTTGTGTGTCTTTCTTTCTTGCTCTTTTTCTTTGATGTATCTATTGATGTATCTATTTCTTCCTCGTCTTGTATGTCTTTCTTCTTCACCTTGTGTGTCTCCTTCCTTCCTTCCTTTCTTGCCGTGTTTTTTTCTCTCTTTCTATGTCTTTCTTCCTCTCCTTGTATGTCATTCTTTCTTGCCATGTATGTCTTTGTCCCTTGCTTTGTTGTATGTCTTTCTCCTTTGCTTTGTTGTATGTCTTTCT
>NW_004949155.1:1897374-1903944 GCF_000317375.1 Microtus ochrogaster
TCTTCTTTGCTTTGTTGTATGTCTTTCTCCCTTGCTTTGTTGTATGTCTTTCTTCCTCGCCTTGTATGTCTTTCTTCCTTCCTTGCTTTGATGTCTATGTCAAGTGTCTTTTACTCCTTCTCTGTGTACAGTCTATCTTGCCTATTGCTGTGTTTCTCTGCTAATTTCTTCCTAGCAGAGCTTTGCACTTTGTCTTATTTTCTCCTCTCATCTCTGATTTGTGCCTTGTCTTGGTTAGATGTGGCTCTGTTTTTTCTATCTGGTTGCTGTTTCTCTTTTCCTCTTTCTGCCTTTCACGACTCCCTTGGGTCACACGTTGCATGCGATCCTCTCCTTTCCTTGCTTTTTTCTGTGTGATCTGCTTGTCAGTCCTTTGACTCAACATTCATGTTTTCCTCTCTGCTGTTTCTATCCTTAGCACACGAGTCTCTTTACTACATCTCCTTTTTCCTTCTTTGTAGCTGTGTCTCTGCTATTTGTGATTTCTGATCTCAGCATTACTCTAGTGTTTGTTTCTTTATTTCCCTTCTACTTTCTCCCCTTACTACTCACTTTGAGAATGTCAGTCTTTTTACGAGTTTGTGTCTCCCTCTTCCTCTAATCCTCTCTTGGATATTTGTGTGTGTGTGTGTGTGTGTGTGTGTGTGTGTGTGTGTGTGTGTGTGACAGAGGGTCTTCCTAGCCTCCGGAATATCACCAGTGGAGCTGTTCTTCACGCCCTGTGGAATAATCTAAGAGAAAATCCAGCGCTTTGGTCAGGACTGAAGTAGACCTGAAAGGAACATGTAAAGACCCAAAGTGGAAGACAGACTTAAGGACCAAGATACACAGAAGGCCTGTCTGAGCTGGCTGGAAAGTTTGAGTCTCAAGTTGGATGGACAGAATGCTGACAACCCATAGAAGAGGGGCTGTTTCTACAGGACCCATGTGAAATCAACGAACTGAGAACTGCATCTGAGCTAAGTCTAAACCTAACATCTAAGGACTCAAGCCTATATGGACTAGAAGTTGGAGGCCTGTGGCCTAAAACTCTGGAGGGGGGGGTTAAAACCCCAAGACTAAGGGAAATCTGAAGATGAGACCCTCCCAATTTTTATACTGCCCCCCCCATGGACGTTTTCAGTACTCGCTTCTCAGATTTCCACTCGTGCCAGTTTTACTTGATGTACTTTTCAATAATGTCATTTACCATAAAGGAACAAGCTTTTAGGTTGACAGCATTGTGCAGGGGTTGATCTTTTGTCTGTTTGAAACCTAACTTTAGCCATTTGTTAAAGTTTTGATGTTTTAAAACTTCCATTTCTCTTCACGTCTGCTCCTCTTGCGAGAGAGAGAGAGAGAGAACAAAATCCAGCCAGTGTTATCTAGTGTGACTTTTGATATTCCCCTAACAGCCATACAGATACTGTACTTCAATCCACCCTAACTCTGCAGCCTTAGGCTATGAGAAAGGAAAGCATCAGACTGTTAGGGGAAAACAGTAGCAGGCAATCTAGAGAAAATATGAAGATATGCTCCAGACCAATGAGAAGAATTAGACGAGCAATATGCAAATGTGCCAACCTGAGAAGCACCAGCCAACATCAGCTTCCTTCTTTGGGCTTAGGTGAGCAGGGTACGGAATTTCTAATAATAACAGTGATTAGATTTGGGACAGACCGAGGTCTGAACTAACTCCCTGTTCATTGTAGTGGCCAAGGAATTTTGGTGTATTCACTAAATCCTGGGTTTAACACCCACCTTTAGGATTAATGATGAAAGAATTTAGGACTATTTAACAGGCTTCATGCTTCTGGTTCCCCCTATCCCCCTTTAAGAGGGAACTTGACTTTAATGACTGATACAACACAGGAGAAAAAAGTGACATGCTCATAGCACATGGGCAACCACACATAGTTAACATTTGAAAATGCAATTTGAGTTTTTCCTAGAAGGAGTCAGACTGTAAATACCCGAGGCTTTGTGGGCCATTGGTCTTAGTTACTCATTCTTTTAAAAAGAAAAGAAACCTTTTCAGAAGGTAAAAATCCCTCACTGGCCCCATTGCTTTGGACTTGACCAAGCCCTGATCTAAATACCAGGGACTATGTCTGAATAACACAACTTATGCCTATCTTTGTGCTGAGTACTAAGGATGTGCTGCTTAATTGTGGTTACTTCCAGGTAACATGAAGACATAGAAATATGTTTTATAAACCACAAAGCACACTAAAACTTCTATGTCAGTGCTGAATGCATGAGTCTTACCTAATGTGTGCATTCTCTGGACACAATGATTGCTGCAGGAATAACAAGTCAAAATATGTTTAGGGAAAAGAATTATATAACTATGGCTTGAATGAATGAAGGATAATCCATATACTTCAAGCCAATGTGTTTCTATTGCATTGGTGATTTTCAGTATGCCAGGTAGCAGAAAACACATGGAAACTGACTTTAAACTACAAAATATGCCCCAAGTATAAGTAACTCCCCTATTGGGATCTCCTTATAACTTGCAAAACACCATGTTCGGCACCAGGGATAACAAAACTAAAAGTTAAGAAAGAGCACAGTAAAGTGCTTGGTAAACTAAAGCACTGCACAGCTAGCAATAGCTCCCTGTGCACAAATGAATGAGTACTAACTAACTCCTGTGTGTCAGGTATTATGTTAGGTACATAAAATACAGGATGAATTGTCTTGACTAACTCTGCCATGAAATAGAATGTTTCCATTCTATACTGCTTAATTTACAAGGTATGAGATCACAGTTAATTTAATCAGTCAAGACTTTAATGATGAGGGCCAGCCAACACAAGAACATTTGCCCTATATATAAAACTACAGAAGTGTAGGACATTCCATATTTCCTATAGAAATAAAACTGCCTACATAATAGGCACAGGCTCTACAAAATTCTCACTGTCTTCTTGGCTTACACTGAGAAGAATGGGACAAATAGTTAACCAGCTGGGTGTGGTAGCATATGCTCTGACTTCAGGCAGCTGAAACAGCAGGACCATTTGAACCCAGACACTTGAGGCTAGCCTTGGAACACAGTGAGAGAAATCTTGGTAAACCAAGATGTTAAATGCCTGTTGAATGAATATACCAATATTGATTGCCTATATATGGTATATATAGGCAAAAAATGATTTATTTATATGTATAGAGTGATTTTATTTATATGTATAGAGTGTTCTGCCTGCACGCCAGAAGAGGGCGCCAGATCTCTTGGTAGATGGTTGTGAGCCACCATGTGGTTGCTGGGAAGTAAACTCGACCTCTGGAAGAGCAACCAGTGCTCTTAACCTCTGAACTATCCCCCTAGCCCTCGGTATATTCTCTTTTAAGGGCACTGGAGAGATACACAGACTTAAATTTATTTCATTTGTGCCCAAGGCTGAGAGTAATATGTATGTTGGCATTTTATGAACTTTGGGGTACCATATAAATGTAACAAATATTTACTTATTTGGTACCAATTTCCCAGCTTTTAGAATTCTGTCACGTTTGTTTGAATGTGCAAATAAAGCAAAGAAATTACTGTTGAACACTGAATATGAGACAGTCATCAGTGGATGAATGCAAGATTGAATGGCAATCATTTATTACAAAACAATGCCCTTGCTAGGCATTGAGATGCAAAGACCAAGCAGCATCCTTAGTGTCCTCTATAACTAAAGAAATTATGTGCAAGACTAATTTATAACTTGTAAGTTGCCATACATGCCCAGTAGTCAATAATTATTTGCTTTTATCCCCAGACACTGGGAATAGAAAAATTCATTACCATTATTATTATCTACAACATCACTGCCCACAACAGAGATCTGTGTGGAGCTTTATGAAGTCTGCAGTTCTATAAAGCTAGGACCTAGCTGTTGGCTTTGTATGTGAATAGTGACAACTTTCTGGGTTTCCTCATGGCTAAAGCTTCTTCAGAATGCTTGTCACCTAATAATACTTGCATCTTACTGTGCTGCGTGCTGTGCAAACAAAGATTTGCTTTCTCTCACAAAGCATGCCCAGCATGTCTGAGAGCTAGGCCAGAACTGCTCTTGACTTCAATGATGAAATGAAAACAGAAAAAAATGGATTTGTATAAGGTGCTGTGCTAAGTAAATATTGAGCTAAATGGACTGTCCTGTCCAGTGTCAGGTAGTTCCACAGCATGGACATCAGGGAACAGAAGGACAGGAAGGGGTCAGAGTGTCAGATGCTACTACAATACTTAGTGTGGTCCAGAACCTCACAAAATAGAAGTACAATCTGAGGGCCAAGCACCCAGAGCATGAGCTCAGGCTGCTTCTAGTTGCTGAATCTCCAGTCACAGCTTCTGAAGTGCTGCTGAGATTCCAGATGTGTGTCCACATACATGCCCAGCCTGTGGAACCTATCTCATTACTGAGTAAATACTATTTTAGTGGCTGACTGCTTGCAGTCGCTATGCTTGATGGATTAGTTAAATAGGTAGGGTCTAGAAGACCCACTGACTTGACCTAGAGATTTGAAAATCAAACGAAGGCCAAGATTCATTCAACATAAAATGGAGATGTCCCTAGCTAAGGACATCCCTAACTAAGGTGTCCCTCCAAAGGTCACTGGCCTACTTTAAAGCCAGGATAAGGGGACTTAAAGTCTGACCTTAGCTCAGAGTGTAAAAGACGCTACTGGATGCTAAATGAAACACATCTGCTCCAAAAGTGTGACTTATGGATGCCCTGAAAAGCAGACTGGTGTTCCTTATTAAATAGAAATATTAGCTCAAGCACTCTCTAGACTGAAAGGCACTGGCTTTTTAATTGACTCAGGTTAGAACACAGGAAGAATGTTACTATTCATTCATTCATTCATTCATTCATTCATTCATTCATCTGTTCTACAAACATTTGCATATAATTCTCAGGCCTTCCTTGTTTGGCTCCTGAGATGTGAAAGAAAGAAACCAATAGGCACACCTTCCCCAGGACTGCTGAACACTGAGGACTGCTGCTTAGGTAGTGGCATGACTCCGTCCCCAAGTAACATGCAGTTGAAGTCCCCACCTTCATCTCTCTGGCCACTACATGAACAGGAAGCTGGGTTTTGTAGTAAGCCTGCTCCTAAAGTTGCAATCCTTCTGCTCAAAGAAACGCTTCGATATTCTAGCTCATGACTTATTTAATCTATGACTGTGACCATTACTGATCAGAAGGGATGACAGTCACTTAGCTCCCCAACTTCTGTCTCCTTAGGATTATCCCTGGGGGAAACAACCCATTCTTGAGCTGCAGCAGGCTTTGAAATACATTTGCAAATTTTGTCTGTCTTAAGCCTTTCTCTCTTAAACATGGCAAGGCATAGAACTGCCTGAATGGGTCTCTTTCATAGAATCAGATAGCATACAGTAATTTAAAAAATGTTCTCCTTACTGCAAAAATAAATAAATAAATAAATAAACAAACCCAAAAAACTACTTAAGGGGCTTGCTATGGTAAATAATGCCAGTGGATGAAAATAACCTCAAATTTTAACATGCTTGCATAAAATTTGAGAATAAGAGAATTGGAAACAATCAGAAAATTGGAGGAAAGAAAGACTATAAAAAAAAACTTGAAAAAATGCCTTTAAGGAGGGTTGACTGTGCTTTGACCTCTTCTATTTTTTTTTCACTCACAGAGGGTGGGACAGGAGGCAGAGTGAAGGAAAAGGTCAAGCCTATGTCCGCAGAGCAGCCTACCTTTGTTCTCAATGGGTCTTGAGAACATCACTGCGGTCTGGAACTAAATTGGGACCGCCTTTTCTTTACTTGAATGCAGTTCCAATAACTAAAAAGTATTGAGAAAGTTTGCTAAATGTTTCCAAAAATATATTTTCATCTAAATGGCTATCAGCTAAGCCTTGTGTTACATAGGAATGAGATACATTAATCAATGTGACCTCTATATCCAAGTTGCCTTGAAACTGAAGTCACAATTTGCTATAAAGGGGGTTTATTATAACCCCTACATACTCTTAAAGTATCTAAACTGTACTTTGCTTGGCAAGCCAATGTTGACATCCACAAATGGAGAAGGAAAGAGTAGGCGGAGCCAGGTTGAAGAGGTCTGGGAGTTCAACTTCTTTAAATTTTCTTTAAAACTAAGTTGGGCCAACAGACACAGCTGAAGTGCTACTGAGGTCAGGTTTTAACTTGTGGGATTGGCTGCACCCAGTAACATCCCTTTGTATGGGTAGGAATGGGGGCTACAATTCTGGAAAGTGCACAGGAAAAAGTAACTAAAAGCCTTCCTTCCACAGTTTCTGCCATCAGTATGACTACCGATTACGCAACTGTAAGAGCACTTTATCATCATCTGCTTTGGTCGCATAAATGAACTTTGTAAACAAATCTAAAGACAGCGGCGTCACCTCCCCAACCAACTGCGAACGAACTCTATACCGAAGCACGTGGAAGACACTTTGGACTCGTGGAATGCAGAACTTCTTTGTTTGACTCTTGGGTGTTTCAAAGACTAGAAAAATGCTGCTTAGCATGCATGACCACCATAGGGCAATCTAAAGTCATCTCTATGTCACAATGAGTCAGGGTGGATGGATGGGTGG
>NW_004949155.1:1904044-1908906 GCF_000317375.1 Microtus ochrogaster
GGGTGAGGGGAGCTTTATGTCAAATAAAATGTTTTGTTTTAAAAACATTGTGCTTGTATATGACAGTTTCTTCCCTTTAGATAGTTGTATTTTATGTATATGAAAGCTATGCATGTCTAGACATGCAGTGTGGGAGTTATGCCCTTGGAGGCCACAAGAGGGTGTTGTATCCCAAGGAACTGGACTTAAAGAGTTGCCACCTTGTGAGTAGTTGGACTATAACCAGGTTTCTCCAGAAGAGCAATTAGTGCTCTTAACTGCTGAACCATCTTTTCACCACTACCACTCCTGCCCCCCCCCCATTTTTTTCACATAGCCAAGTCTAGCTAGCCTCCAAGTCCAAAGTAGCCAGAAAAATCATCCTAGCATTACAGGATTGCCCCACCAAGCCTGTTTTCCATGTCAGTTTTTAACTTAATGACCTTGGTTTTAGTCCCCTACACAATGGGTCTCACTGTGTAGCCCTGGATACCTGGCTGGCCTGGAATCCGTGTAAACCATGCTGGCCTCAAATCCATAGAGATCCACCAGCACCCGAGGCCTGCACCTCCAGCCCTAGCCAGTTTTTTTTTTCTCTTTAATCACCCCGTTTGGTGGGTGATTTGAGGTCCCATTTCGAGGGAAGTTGTTCCAGGGAAGAATACTAAAAACACAAATTCAATAAAATTGAGAGGTGAAATACTAAGGTAAATACTAAGGAGTAGGTGGGGGAAGAAAGAATATTGGTAAATTGTGGAAATGGAATGGACTGCTGGGGGCGAGGGGAGGCAGAGTAGAGGAAAGGGCCTCTGTTTCTCGGTCCTCATACAAGAGGAGGTAAATCCTCAGAAAAGTTTGTACTGTAAGTAATTTAGAGTTAGACATGATCTCCCTGGCCATAGCTAACCTGTAGAAGTGCTCCAAGAAAATAGAGCTTTCCTTTCCATCCAATGGGCCAGAGGCAACCTGTTCGCCTGGTTCCTAATATCAGGAGCCAATGGAAACACAAACCTTGTCTCCAATCTGATGGGGAAGACAGGTAGACAGGTACTGCAAAGGAGCCTAGGTGAGGGGGGTGCAAGAGTCTGTGGTACCAGTGTAGTGCGGTATCGCTGGTACCACAGCACCACGTTTTGGGGAGGATTGTGGATAGACTTTGCAACTTTGGGCTAGAAAAGCCATTGAGTACTGAGAGCTCAGTAGTCTGTTCTCTATAGGAACTTGGAAGATAACAATGCCAAGAGCAGCGCAGAAGATGGGGGCCTGGCTTGTGACATTTCAGAGACAATATTAAAGACTCTGTCAGGGCCGTCTGGCTGTTTTGAATTAAGATCCCGTGGTTCTGGTTAGCTGGGGCTGAAGAGTCAGCTGTGATTAACCACCAGATTAACTACTAATCTGGAACCTTTATGTTCTGTTCAGCTGGAGCTAAGAAATTAGTGGTGATTAAGAAGAGACCAGCGGGGGCTGGAGAGATGGCTCAGTGGTTAAGAGCATTGCCTGCTCTTCCAAAGGTCCTGAGTTCAATTTCCAGCAACCGCATGGTGGCTCACAACCATCTGTAAAGAGGTCTGGCGCCCTCTTCTGACCTGCAGGCATATACACAGACAGTACTGTATACATAATAATTAATTAATTAAAAAAAGCTACACATGGGGCTGGAGAGATGGCTCAGTGGTTAAGAGCATTGCCTGCTCTTCCAAAGGTCCTGAGTTCAATTCCCAGCAACCACATGGTGGCTCACAACCACCTGTAATGAGATCTGGTGCCCTCTTCTGGCCTGCAGAGATACACACAGACAGAATATTGTATACATAATAATTAATTAATTAAAAAAAGCTACACATGGGGCTGGAGAGATGGCTCAGTGGTTAAGAGCATTGCCTGCTCGTCCAAAGGTACTATTTCCAGCAACCGCATGGTGGCTCACAACCATCTGTAAAGAGGTCTGGCGCCCTCTTCTGGCCTTAAGGCATACAGACAGAATATTGTATACATAATAATTAATTAATTAATTAACTAAAAAAGAGAGAGAGACCAGTAAGCCGGGCAGTGGTGGCGCACGCCTTTAATCCCAGCACTTGGGAGGCAGAGGCAGGCGGATCTCTGGGAGTTCGAGGCCAGCCTGGTCTACAAACCGAGTTCCAGGACAGTCAGAGCTGTTGCAGAGTAACCCTGCCTTGAAAAACCAAAATAAATTAACAAAAATAAAAAATCCTATTTAAAATATCTTCCCCAGTTCATGCTCTCCAGTAGCAGAAAATCTATATAAAACCCATAAAGGCTTTCAGAGTAATAAAACGTTTGAGTTAATGGTCTCAAAAGAAATAGGATAGAACTCATCATCATTGGATTTTCCAGGAGGTTTAACTAGACATTGAGTTATTTATACTGTTGGAGTTTGACTTTGCTTGGTTCAAATTGTGACGGTGACCTCTTGAAGAAGGTATTTAATTTTGAATTTCTTAAAGGAGCCCGCAGTTGAAAAGACTTATACTTTTAAAAGAGATTGAATTTTTTAAAAAAGAATTTTATTAAGTGTAGTGTTCTGCCTGAATGTCCACCTGCTGGGCAGAAGAGGGCGCCAGATCTCACTACTAAAAGAGATTGGATTTTTAAAAAGAATTTTATTAAGGGTAGCGTTCTGCCTGCATGCACATCTGCCTGCCAGAAGAGGGCGCGAGATCTCATTACAGGTGGTTGTAAGCACCGTGTGGTTGCTGGGAATTGAACTCAAGAACTCTGAAAGAGCAGCCAGTGCTCTTAACCACTGAGCCATCTCTCCAGCCCGAGATTGGATGTTTTAAGAGACTGAAATTTCAATGTGCCTGAGTTCATAAAGACTGGAACTTTTTAAATTATTTATGATTTTAATGTGAGATCTTGTGGGGGAAGAAGAAAGGAAGAGTTATAGCTTAATTAGTGGTCAGTTGTACTGACTGTTTTTGTGTGCTACCTTGATATAAGCAAGAATCATCAGAAAGGAAGGAGTCTCAGTTGAGGAAATATCTCAACGAGATCCAGCTATTAGGCATTTTCTCAATTAGTGATCAATGAGAGAGGCCCCAGCCCATGGTGGGAGATGCCACCCCTAGGTTGGTGGTCCTGGGTTCTATAAGAAACCAGGCTGATCAAGTCGTGGGAAGCAAGACAGTAAGTAACACTTCTCCATCCATGGCCTCTGCATCAGCTCCTGCCTCCCGGTTCCCTGATCTGTTTGAGTTCCTGTCCTGACTTCCTTCAATAATGAACAGCAAGGTAGAAGTATAAGCCAAATAAAAATAAACCCTTTCCTCCCCAGCTTGCTTTTTGGTCTCAGCGTTTTATCACAGCAATAGAAACCCTAATTAATAAAAGAAGAAAGATTGTCTGTTGGGGGAGCTATTCCAGGTGCATGAACTGGCTTTTTGGAGCCCATTCCCTATGGATACCTTGCTCAGCCTTCATGAGTGGGGAGGGGCTTGGTCCTGCCTCAAGTTGGTAAGCCAGACCTTGTTGGCGCCCCAAAGGAAGGCCTTAGACCCTCTGAGGAGTAGATGGGGGGGATGGAAAGTGGGGGAGAAGGGTCGATGGGAAAAGAGGAGGGAGAGGGAACTGGGGTATGTAAAATAAATTTTTTAATTAAAAGAGAAAAAAAACCCTAATTAAGACAGTCTGTTATGTTAAATCTTTTTTAAAATATTTATTTATTTATTATGGACACACTATTCTGTTTGCATATATGTCTGTAGGCCAGAAGAGGACACCAGACCTCATTACAGATGGTTGTGAGCCACCATGTGGTTGCTGGGAATCAAACTCGGGTCTTTTGGAAAAGCATGCAATGCTCTTAACCACTGAGTCATCTCTCCAGCCCCTTGTTATGTTAAATCTTAACATCTTTGAAAAAGGAGCCCATGAGGCCCTATCACTTACTATTGGCAACTAATGGATTGAGGGGTGAGATACCCAAATGTAGACACTGATGATCTCACAAGGCTCTGATTGCTCCAAACTCAAGGTCAAATGTCTTTTCTCTTTTCCTTTAAATTTCTTCTTTGGTTAAGTTTGCTTAATTAATTAACTTATGTTTTAGATCCGAGTGCTCTGCAGATATACCTACGTGCCAGAAGAGGGCACCAGATCATCGTTATAGATGTTTGTGAGCTGCGCTGTGGTTGTTGTGAATTGAACTCAAGCCCTCTTAACCCCTGAGCCTTCTCTCCAGCCCCACATAAATGTCTTAAACTGTGAAACACTGAACTAAACAAAAACAAGTAAATGCAAGAGAGATTTTGTAAGGAATAAGGGGATTAACCAGGGTAGGAGGGAAATCAAGGGTAGGGAGAGTAAGCAGAAGGAATTATCTACGCCTAAGAAATTGGCAAAGAACAAAAATTTATAATAAAAATCCTAGCCAGGTGGTGGTGGCGCACACTTTTAACCACTTGGGAGGCATAAACAGGCGGAATCGAGGCCAGCCTGGTCTACAAACCGAGTTCCAGGACAGTCAGAGCTGTTGCAGAGTAACCCTGCCTTGAAAAAACTAAAATAAATAAACAAAAATAAAAAATCCTATTTAAAATATCTTCCCCAGTTCATGCTCTCCAGTAGCAGAAAATCTATATAAAACCCATAAAGGCTTTCAGAGTAATAAAACGTTTGAGTTAATGGTCTCAAAAGAAATAGGATAGAACTCATCATCATTGGATTTTCCAGGAGGTTAAGCGGGAGAAGAATAATTTGAGGAACACTTTGTGTGGTGGTGGGTTCAGACAGAAAATACGGGTTAGAGGCTCTTTCATCAGATACACAACATCTATGAAAACAAAGTTGAAAGTGGCAAATGTTATTAGTGCTAAGAGCTTCACTAAGAACTTTGGTTAAAGAAGAATCATTCATGC
>NW_004949155.1:1909398-1917902 GCF_000317375.1 Microtus ochrogaster
AAACAGAAGTACATTCACACTTTTCCTACTGGTGGTGAAATCCCGTATTAAAAGCAGCAATTACTGTCACAGGAAATCTTGCAAATGAAATCAATATAAGGCTGCGATTTTTAAAAAAAAATTATTTATTTATTATGTATACTACAGTGTTCCATCTGTATGTATGTCTGCTGGCCAGAAGAGGGCGCCAGATCTCAAGAAAGAAGGTTGTTGAAAACCTGTTGGTTCTCACAACCAAATCTTCACTTAACGTCAATGCCTGCCAGTTACTCTGGGTTCTTTTTGTTTGTTTGTTTGTTCATTTTTTTGAGCAGGATTTCTTTTCATAAGCCTGGCTGTCCTGGAACTTCCTCTGTAGACCAGGTTGGCCTTGACTTCACAGAGATCTGCCTACCACTGCATCCAGAGTGCTGGGTTCATGATGTGTGCCACCACCACCTAGATTTTCTATGCATAGTCTCTCCAATTAACATCACCTATTTTTTCTATAATTCCATTTGCCTTGGACTTCTCTTTCAGCTTTACTCTAGTTTCTCGGGTTTTCATATTTATTAGTCAATTTACACTTTAACTATACACTTTTGTTAAATGTCATTTGTGTTTATCACTTCATGAAAAAGAAGTGGCACAAATGCTAAACTATTTGTACATGGAACTAATAGTGTTTTGTTATTTGCTATGAATACTGCCTAGGTTGCCACATGTGTGGATTTAAAGTTCTTATGTTTACTATTTATTAAGAAGTCCACGTGTTCTCTAGCCAAGTTGACGAGGAACTGATTATATAGCCCAGGGTGGTCTTAAACTTGCTGCAATCCTCCTGTCTCTGCTTCTTTTTTTAAAGATTTATTTATTTATTTATTTTGTTTACAGTGTTCTGTCTGCATCTGTCTGCATGTGTGCCTGCAGGCCAGAAGAGGGCACCAGATTTCTTTACAGATGGTTGTGAGCCATTATGTGGTTGCTGGGAATTGAACTCAGGACCTCTGGAAGAACAATCAGTGTTCTTACCATCTGAGCCATCTCTCCAGCCCCTGTCTCTACTTTTACACTGCTTCCATTGCAAGTGTGAGCCACCACGCCAAACTATAATCACCATTTTAAAGGAGCTCGGAGAGCACGTCCTGTTCTCACAGAGGCCCTAGGTTTGGTTCCTAGCACCGTACACAACACCAATTTCAGGGAATCCCATGAACCCTCTTCTGACACTGGTAGGCAACAGGCACACACACAGTGCACAGACATACACACAAGCAGAACACCCATACAGATAATATCTAAAAATATTTTTAAAAATTAAAGTAGATCTATAGAGTGTAATTCCATGTGGATTTCAATAGAAGGCCCTGCTTCCATTGCCCTGCATACTAAACAGCTGTTGAATGCGCAGAAAAGGCTATCTAATTGCTTCAGGCATGCCTATACCAGTACATGCGAACAAGCTTCCAACTGTATTTGAGAAATCCATCAAACCACTCACCAGACTGTCTGAGATCATTTCTCTACAAGAGTGGAAGAGAGAAACCATTCAAATTTGACTGCATTTGGCCATAAAGTCTTTAAAGGAAGTACTTTCAAACCAAATGAGGTCTTAAAGTTCACCAGGGCTCCCATTCTTAGAGGAAGAGGAATTAAGCCTTCTCTCTACAAGACAAGGTGCAGCAAGAAGGCAATCCAGGAAGACGGAAAGAGCTAACGCCAGAAATCAACCTTCATTTTAGAGACATCTATTCTCCAGAATTGTAAGACAGAACCGTTGGCTTTCTAATTGCCCAGTCCAGTCTGGTATTTTGTTATGCCAGTGTGAGCTGAGTTGATTAATTCATTAGGCAAAGGCGTTTTACAGAGCAGCTGCAGAAGACATGCTCTGTGCCCTAGCCTATCTAGCTCATGATTCCTTTTCTGGGATGTTCCATAACCACTTTAACCTCTAAGAAGAGCCAAGTACAGAGGCCAGTATATACTTCCTTACTGGATTTGTTACTTGCTGTTACAAATCACCAGAAACTTGGGGGCCGAAAACAACACAGATCTATGGCCCTATCATTTTAGACGTCAGAAGTTGAGTGTGACCCATCCAGGTGAAATTGACAGATCAGCTGGGGTGCATTACTTTTGAAGTTTCAGGAGAACTAATTTCCTTGCCCTTTTCAGCTTCCAATTTCTTAGCTAGTGATTGCCTTCCTCTAAGTCAATAAATAGCCTTTAATGTCAGCATTCTCAATTAGAGGGCAGGCAGATCTTTGTGAGTTTGAGGTCATTTAGTGAGACCTTGTCTCAAAAATCAATCGAACAACAACAACAACAAAACTGAAACGAATCCCCCCCCCCAAAAAAAAACACCATCAAAACCCAAACTGATCACTAATTTCCCTCCTTTCTAAACTGGATGGATTCATTCCATAGCACTATTGTTGACTCGTCTGCAGACACTGCATATAGACTCTGGGAGGGATTTGACATGCCCGTCTCAATAACCAGAGTAGGATTCTGCACTTACAAAGCACTGAGAATTTTCTTGTCTTTCCCACCCCCTACCCCAGACCTACTCCCTGCTCCAGCACTCAGATTATTTGTGAATTACAATTATTTGAGAGATCAGCTCATTGTGTACCTTTGAAATAAACAGAATGCATTACCAAAATGTTAGGTCTCAACTTCAGGGCCTTTCTTGGTTAGCAGAAAATTCGTTATTAGTTCTCAGTTGCTTCACATGCTGCCAGCAAGTTTTCAACTTACCGAATCCATGCTTTGGTTTGGCTAAGAGTGCTCTCACCCCATTCCTTGTTTTTCATGACTTTAATCCAAAGCCATACAATAAGACAACCCCATTAAATTAGAGGTAGGAACACACTGTTCAGTGTGATCACACAGCAGGAAACTTTAACAATATATTCACTAACTAGGGAAGCAAGGACCTTACATGGAAAAGACACTTGTTATATGACATAAATATTGCTGAATTTAACTCAAGACTGGATCCGGGCTACATCCTGCACTTCAGCCATCTTGCATTTACCCTATGGCGCATCTTAGTTATCTGCCAGGCATAAAACTCTTGTCTACTCTATCCCAGTCACCTCTGCTCGATCTGAGAGATACTTTAGTTTTATAATCTCTCCTGGGTATGCGGCAGGTGTTTTAGGCACCTGTCGAGGTATGAGGTGGACATAACTATGTCTTCAGATGCAGGGCAGTTAGTTTTAGCTATCTCTCCAGGTAGCAGAGGATCATTTTAAATTTCTCTCTAGGTACCGGGAAGGATTCTTACCGATGTCTCCAGGTTTTCCAGCAGATATCTTACACCCCAAGTCCCAGCACAGAGCAGACATGAGCGGTATGTCTCCAAGCTTTCCAGTAGGCATGTTTCCTACATCCCAAGTCCCAGCACAGAGCAGACATGAAAGGTATGTCTCCAAGCTTTCCGGCAGAACTTGTTTACTACACCCCAAGTCTCAGCACACAGCAGGTATTTCCGGCAGACATATTTACTACACCAAGCCCCAGCACAAAGCAGGTACTTCCGGCAGACATTTTACTATACCAAGTCCCAGCACAAAGCAGGTATTTCCGGCGGACATTTTCTGAACCCCAAGTCCCAGCATAGAGCAGCCATTTTGGGTATGGCTCTAAGTTTTCCTGCAGACATATTACCCCCTATTGAGGGCCTGCTGCTTGTTTGTTTTCTGGCCACCCAAACTACAGAAAAAAATCACACATCAATATCTATTCATTGTAATGCTGTTTGGCCAATAGTTTACAATCTCCCAAGTTCGAGTACAGAGCAGACATGATAGGTATGTCTCCAAGTTTTCTGACAGACATATTCACTACTACACCCCAAATCCCAGCACAGAGCAGGAATTTCCAGCAAACAAATTCACTACTACACCCCAAATCCCAGTACAGAGCCAGTATTTCCGGCAGACATATTCACTACTACACCCCAAGACTCAGCACGGAGCAGGTATTTCCGGCAGACATATTTACTACACCAAGTCCCAGCACAAAGCAGGTATTTCCGGCAGACATTTTCCCGAACCCCAAGTCCCAGCAAACAGCAGCCATTTTGGGTAGGGCTCTAAGTTTTCCGACAGACATATTACCCCCTATTGGGGGCCGCTGCTTGTTTGTTTCCTGGCGCGTGTTACCCCCTATTGGGGCCCTCTGCTTGTTTGTTTCCTGACCGCCCAAACTACAGAAACAATCGCACATCAATATCTATTCATTGTAATGCTGTTTGGCCAATAGTTTACAATCCCCCAAGTTCGAGTACAGAGCAGACATGATAGGTACGTCTCCGAGTTTTTCTGGCAGAGATACTCACTACTACACCCCAAATCTCAGCACATGGCAGACATGATAGGTATGTCTCCAAGTTTTTCTGGCAGACATAATTATTACACAAGTCCCAGTACAGAGCAGACATATAACCCGTGCCTCCAAGATCTCCAGCAGACCTCTTACACCCCAAGCCTGAGTACTGGACCAGCATCTAACATAACCTATGACTCCGTGTTTCCCGGTAGACATTTCAGCGTGTCTCCAGGTCTCAAGCTGGTATCTTAACTAGTATCTTTCTTTTCATGCTCTAAGCTGAACCTTAGTTATCTGCCAGGGATTTAAGTCACCTCCACACTATCCCTTAGGCATTTTGTCACCTCTGCTCTATCGGTAGACATTTTAACTTCTCAGGGTACAAGACCGGTATTTTATCCATCTCTTCGGGTACAGGGAGGCCATTAACTATGTCTGCAGGTCTCAGGAAAGACATTTATTTAATGTATCTCTCAGGGCATGGGCATTTCACCTGTCTCTCAGGGTAGCGATCAGGCGTTTTAATTTCCCTCTCCGTTTCCCGTACAGGCATTTTAACTTTGTCCCCAGGTTCTGGGCAGGCCTTGTAGCCACCTGTATGAGTCCCGACCAAGGATTTAACTATCTCTCTGGCCTATGGGAGACGCACTAGCCAGCGCTCCATTTCCCAGGTAGATATTTTAACTTTGTTACCAGGTCTTGTGTACAGATCAAATAGTTTAGTAATTGTTTAAGGTCCCAAGGAGACATTTTACCTCCCTCAGCAGGTAGCCATTTCATTGTTTTCATAGGCGTCTGAGCCATTTTGCCTCTACCTCTCCCGCATCTCACTCACCACTGCGTTCTGACGGTCCTTTTGGCCTCTTCCGTCACGACCTCGCTGCAGCTGCCGCCAGGGAGCGGGTGTGGGTCCAGCGAGGACTATTGGGTTCGAGAAGCCAAGAAACATGGTACGTTGGGTTCCAGAAGCAAGAATAACACGGAAAGAGAGGAAAGCAGAGAGCAATTTTGTGGAGCTCAGGAAATACCCAGAGCTCCAGGAAAGTGGCAATCGGGTCTTGCTGAGACCATGTGGAGCTTGGAGCATCTCTGCTGATCTTACAAAAATAAATACCAGGGACCAGGGACCTGGGACCAGGCACAGAAGCAGCACTGCTAGGGTTGCTAGCTGGCGCCAGCTGTTTGGATGAGGGAGCGCAGAGAGAGACTTAAAGCTCTTGAGGCTGGAGTCCTGCAGAGAGGGCGTGGTCAGCGTGCAGGGAAAGAGGACAGAGGACTCCTGAAAGGGGAGGGGAAAAAGGAGGAGCAGAGTGTGGGGCGGGAAGGAGAGCAAATGGGTCAGTGCTACTCCAGACGGTTGAGTGGCAAACAGGTAGCAACTTGCCTGATCATGTGGCCCTGAGCCTGGAGACCCAGAACGCAGGGAGCAGCTCCAACACAGCCTCACTTCTACTATGGCTATGGGCCTGCATGTTTTCTTTGTGGCAGAGGGCCTGTACCCCACCCATTTCTGCCCCTGACCCCTCGCCTTCTCCTGTCCTTTCTTTTCAGCCATTTCTAACGTGGGAAACAGAACTTACCACTAAGTGTGGAGGAAAATTAATGGATGGACATACTTATTTCCCTAGTTGACAGGAGACTTAATCTACTTGTGAAAATTTCCTTTAACCGTGCACCTTCAAATCGCAAGAAACACCTGCCTTTGCCTCTGAGTGCTGGGACTGCAGGCATATGCCACCACGCCCAGCTGATATCACTGGTTTCTAATCTACACATGGGCCAAACATGCTATTTTATGAACTGCTAGTTTTAAAACTTGAGCTAAGCAAAAATTTCATTAAATAAACCTGAGATGTTATGGGTCATGCCAGTTACCCCAGGACACAGAAGTTTGAGAGAAGAGGATTAAAAGCACAGGGTAACCCTCAGCTACATAGCAAGTTTGAGACCAGCCTGGGCTATATGAAATCCTACACCCTACCTTACTCCATCACCCGTAAGTATTATTGAGAAATGGTTGCTCAAAGCACTTTGACAAAAATATAACACAGCAGATTCACAGAGGTGTTTTAGCCCATGTAGTAGATGGTTGTATGTGTCCCCTGACACACAGAAGGCCTCATGGACTATCTCTGGCCTGGGGATATGATCAGTGATCTGTTGTGGCTGCACCACGGGACCCCCAAACAAGACCACCACAGAGTCAGTATCCCAGGCAAACACACTGGGGTTTATTGATTACAAGATGGATTGACCTCAATCCAACACACCATCACAGAGGGTGGGGGAGATCAGCCCCGAGGCTTCAGGGTAAGGGGACTGATTTTAAAAGGAAAACCAACAAGGTGGGGTAGTATCAGCCTTGGCACATTTTGGGATTGGGTAAAAGTATACATTTTTTTAATTCATTGATTGGGGTATAAGGGAATTTCAAAACAGTAGTCACTTTGATCAGGGCAGGAACAGTTCCTTGGAAATGTTTATGACTTTGCTGGGCTGCACTCACCTCCGCCCCCAGTTAGGTCCTGTCTAAAATGGAGTTCTTTCTCAAAATGAAGTTTGTTCTGCTCCTTCAGTACAGTGGTTTCCTAGCATTCCTGAGGCTTTGGGTTCTATCCCCAGGGCTCGGGAAAGAAAGGGGATGCTGGGCTTGTAGCTCATGCTTATAACATGCAGTACTTGGGCCGGGCAGTGGTGGCGCACGCCTTTAATCCCAGCACTCGGGAGGCAGAGGCAGGTGGATCTTTGTGAGTTCGAGGCCAGCCTGGTCTACCAGAGCTAGTTCCAGGACAGGCTACAGAGAAACCCTGTCTCGAAAAACAAACAAACAAAAAAAATAACAGCAGTACTTGGGAGACCTAGGACTGCCCTCAGTGTGAGGCCATCATGGAGTAGACAGCAAGGCCCTGTTTCAGGAAAGCCAAAGAAAAAATAAAGGAATCTGCCAATGGAAAAAAAAAACAAATCGCAAGAAAAGACTATAAACGCCAATATCAAAACAAACTGTCTCAAATGTCAATTTTCTTTTAAAATTTTATTTTTATTTTATGTGTGTGGATGCTGCAGTTGCTTGTATTTCTGTGCTCCACTTGCATGCAGAGACCACGGAGGCCTGATGAGAGCATTAGATCCCCTGGAACTGGAGTTACAGGTGATTGTGAGCAGCTACGAGGGTGTTTGAGTATCTAACCTGGGTCCTCTACAAGAGCAGCCAATGAGTGCTCATAACCACTGTGCTATCTCTATAGCCCCAGAGTGAATTTTCAATGGGCAAAGCTTTGTTGGCATATGATACGAATTTCATAAAGGGTGAAAATTTTTACCAGGAAATAGAATGTAGAGGGGGTTGGAGAGATGGCTCAGGACTGGCTGCTCTTCCGAAGGAACAGGGTTCAATCCCAGCACCAACATGGCAGCTCACAACTGTAATCCCAATATCTGACACCTTCACAGAGACAGACATACACGCAGGCAAAACACTAATGCATATAAAATAAAATAGATAGGACGTAGCATTGTTGAAGCCCATGCAGCGGGAGGGGGCATGCTGAGTGCAAAAGGCATGTTCTTTAAATAAAATGAATAGAGAAATCTCCAAGAACATGATATTTTGTCAAAAAGTTTCCTGCACCATCCAAACAGGTCTGGAATATTAAATTTCACATTCTAGAGTATTGAATAAAAGCTAGAAAGGAGACTGAAACACTTTATTTTTTTAATGTATCTATTTTGTTTTGTTTTTCAAGACAGGGTTTCTCAGTAGCTGTGCAGTCAGTCCTGGAACTGGCTCTGTAGATCAGACTGGCCTTGAACTCACAAAGATCTGCCTGCTTCTGCCTACAGGGGTTTAAGGTGTGCACCACCACAAACCCAGCCACTCTTATGTTCTTTGACTCAAACAAATGTTGAAAAATGGCTTCTTCCCCAGAAGCCATCAGTTCGCAGAAGCAGAAATTCAACAAGCAAGCATGGACACCCACACTAAGCTGCATCCAAGCTAATCACCCACCTTCCCCAACAATATTGAAGTAGCTCCATGTTCTTAGTGAAGCAGGAGGATCTGCTTGGGTTCGAGGACAGCCTGGGCTGAGTAAATTTCAGGACAGCTGTCTTAGGGTTTCTATTGCTGTGACAAAACACCCTGACCAGAAAGCAAGCTGGGGAGGAAAGGGTTTATTTGGCTTATA
>NW_004949155.1:1928002-1931753 GCF_000317375.1 Microtus ochrogaster
TGGTTGCCTGAGAAGCCTAGGTACCTGAGGACCCTCCCCCTCCCCACTCTGACACACGTGTCGGCCCCAAAGGCTTACCAGAGAGCTGTGGCAAGCCCAGAGAGTGGAGATTCTCAGATCTGGTTCGGTGAGGCTGACTTCAGAGTTGGGCTGGGTCTGCAGACAGAAGCTGCTCAGGCTTCAATGCTGCTGCTTAGGGTCGTTGCACACCAAGCGCCCCTATATTCATTAGAAGGAGGAACCAGTAATGTCATGGAATCCTACGCATGACACACAACACAATATATGTACCCACGCGCAGGCTAGTGTACGGGCACACAACACACACACGAGTTACTTGGCTTTGCAAGCCTGAGATTGCTTCCCAACCAAAAACAGCAAGCAGGGCATGGCGGGAATGGGAAAGGCGGGAGGATAACCTTTTCCCATTTGCCTCTCTGGTGGTCAGAGGACAAGAAGCTTCCTGATCATAGATCCCCTGGGAATTTTCTACTTTTGTGCAGGATTAGTCAGAAACAGTGATTATAGGTAGCACTGGGGAGGGGAGCGAATAAAGAGAATTAGGTTTGTGTGAAGGCTGGCGAGGCAAATAGCACCAAGTCTCCATCTCGTTCCTGTCGGCATGAAACCCTTCGGGAGGACCGTGCAGGACTCTGGGCAGCCAGCCATCTGACTGCTGTCCCTCAGCTCTCGGCCTCAACTGTTTCTAATGCAGACAACAAGAGGATGAGCGGAAGACCGTTTCAAACCACCTGTCCACCGATAATTACTCCTGTGTAGAGTTCTAGGCCACAAGGTATTTGCAGCATCTCTCTACCTGCCTATCAACAATAAATGTGAAATTACTACTATTGAGGGAGAGAAACTTTTTAAAATGTGTAGTAATGGGGGTCAATGCTGAGGCTTTATCAATGAGCTGCTACAGCCCCACCCTTTTGGTTCCGTTTTACTGGGACTAACTGAAGTTTGGAGCTTCATAATTATTGTGGAAATCACCCTTCTGATATACCCGGCCTATTGTTTTCAGGTCTGTCTCCCACAGGCCCTCTACCTCATTTAAATGCACAAGAGAGAGGAAATGTGAAGCTCAAGCAAGCGGTGGGGCCTTTTAGGCTCTGAGTTACTAGGAAACAGTAGGAGACTGAAGTTCTTAGGTAGAACTCTTACCGCCTTGGTTGTAAGTGTTTTGAAGGTGTTGTTCCCTTCCACTAAGCCATCTTAGCAACTCAGGACAGCCCAAAACACAAATGGTTTCCTTTGATGATTCACTAGGAACCTGCCAGTGCTCATCTAGCCGCCAAAGCCTTCTTGAGAGTCTCTTCTCTAGCCCGAGGTCACCAGAAATTTCCTCCTTAGCTCAGGCTAGCCTTAAACTAGTTATACTCCTGCAGGCTTCAGCTTCCTAAAATGTTTGGTTACAAAGCTGCCCCACCAACCCCGATTACAAATTCGTTTTCAAAGGAATCGTTCTTTCCAGCTGGGTAAAGCACCTCTTGGGCATTCAATAAAGCAAGCTACAGAGATGGCTCAGTGGTGGAGGGCTTGCCTAGCCAGGATGTGTGAGGCTTCTGTTGGCCACCCCACCCCCACTCACCTCCACACCACAAACAAACAAAAAGGATGCAGTCCCTGAACAGCTGGTGAAACAACTTGCGGGAGTCTAGCAGTCACTGTCTCCAAGGCAAACATTAGAATGGAACAGGTTTCTTCACTGCATCTAGGGTAAATACCGGAATGAATATTTGGCTTTTTAAAGTGCTTAGGCCTTGCAGAACTATGGGGAAGCAGTGACTGTTTTCCGTGATTTATAGAATTGTTTTTCTGAGGGAGCCTTACAGCCTTTGCATGACTTTGGTCACAAGACGCTTCTAGCACACCTGGATCTCTTTCTTGGATGATTGGGTACTTGGGGCTGCTTCAGTGGCGTTATGAAGTCAAGTCTTCCTGTCTGGCACAGAGGACTATTCAATGAAAATCTGATGCAGATTCAAAATAATGTATTAGTGTATATGACAACATCGTGGCTGCTTCAACTCAGTGATTGACGACAACGTGAGATTAATTGGCAAACTAATAAATGTTCGGACAGATAGTACAGACTGGAATGCTGAGGAAGGCTTCGTTTGTAAGACATTGAGGGAAAGAGTTGCAAGGACTTAAGATGAACCTTAAGGAATGTGGGATGACTGAGCTGTGGGGCTGCAAAGATGCAAGAAGCCAGGGGAGAGTAAAGGCCTCTAGCTGGTGTTGGAAAGCCCTACAGGGCTTGGTAATAACAGATGTCCCTCTCCAGGATTATCAAGTATCTCAAATGTACAAATAAACAATATTTCTTGAAATCCTTCAGATCCCAATTTGGTTCCCTTGGCAACCAACCCCCATCCAGAAGCTGTTCTGGAACCCCCAGCCAGCAGGCATCATTAGCAATACAAAAGACATTTGGAGATAACAAAAAATCACTTTGGAGATTCCAAGGACTTTAGAAACTGGGTACCCAGAAATTAAGCTGAATATCAAACAAATGTGTGCAATTTATTACAAACGATGAAATTTCTTACAGAGAGACTATTTACATCAAAAAGTTCGCAGCTTTCTGAGACAGGCTCATGTAGCCCAAACTGGACTCTTGATTGCCCTGCCTCAGTCTTTCAGGTATTAAGATTGCAAGCTTGTACCACTGTGCCCATCAAAATCCATCCATCCATCCATTCTCTCTCTCTCTCTCTTCTCTCTTTCTCTCTCTCTCGCTTTAGTCACAGAGTGTGCATCCTTCAGTTTAAGAACGTTTTCACCACCAAAGGAAACCTGAGGCCCATTTCTGGTAACTGCTCATTTCCTCCTAACACTCACTCCAGCTGTTGGTGACCCCAACCCTCTCAACAGAGACTTTAAAGGCAAAGCCTGGGGGGTCCTGGCAGCCACAGCAAACACTTTAACAAAAGTAAAAGGCACAATTAATAGCGAAAAACAGAGAAAAGCGATTTCTTCAATGTGCCACATTGGGAAGAGGGATAGTTAAGTCCTGGGAGCACCGGGAGCACCACTCCCCCTCTTCAGAGCACTCACTTGAGGCTGAGGCTTAGAGGTCGAGGGATTTAAGCAGTCCCTGTCAAGCTGTGGTCCCAGCTTCAGTTTCTTGTACAAGGTGGGCTGACAAGTAGTGTGAGATTTCTTCCAGAAAGACAAACTCCCACCTCTGGAGTTTGAAACTCTGGGGGAAATTCCAGTCCCTGGAATCCATTGTCTCCACGGTCTGATGACCAAAGGGAGGGGCCCAGGTGCCTCTTTAGAATATCTTTCCTGCCTGGACAGTTGCAAAGCCTTCAGCGTTGAGCGCTGATTGGAAGCTATGGAGGTTCAGCTCTGTGGAATGAATACCTGTGGAGGCTAAGAGCAGGACTAAGGACAGGTGGGGTACTGTACCGTACTTGAACCGGTCACACTGCAGATGCTCCACCTTCCAGCTGTGTTGGAAACCCTTCTGGTTTCTTCGCATCTACTTTTTTGGGGGTGGAGTACTGGAGAGTGAATCCTTATGCCTACTAACGGTGGGACCTACCACTGAGCTACACTCTAGTCTCACTAACCGTGGGACTTACCACTGAGCTACACTCTAGTCTAATGCTTCCATTTAAGGGCTTGTGTGATTATATCCAAGACAATCTTCTTCTTCTTCTTCTTCTTCTTCTTCTTCTTCTTCTTCTTCTTCTTCTTCTTCTTCTTCTTCTTCTTCTTCTTCTTCTTCTTCTTC
>NW_004949155.1:1931853-1933870 GCF_000317375.1 Microtus ochrogaster
TCCTCCTCCTCCTTCTTCTTCTGCCTCCCTAGTGCTACTAACTTTCTAACTACTTTAGAAAGTTACTTTCACCTACTTTTTGTCTTTTTAATTATAGACTCTGCAAGTTTACTGTAGAGAGCCTGCGCAGAGAGCAGGCACGTGATCCAAGGACCTGGCAGGAAGAGACAGAACACCTGGTATGAGTGAGTGAGCAGGCTAAACCAGCAGTATCTGAAGAAAAGGCAGAAGGATGCAAGTCACAGGCTCGAGCCATGAAAGAAGAGCCCTGAAAGACGGCAGTGAGCAGGCACAGGCATGCTAGTGAAGAGAAATGAGTGTTTCAGGGGAATCTGAAGACACACGGATGGGGGCTTTGGGCTCATATGGCAAAAGCTAGAGCACAGCTGATGGTGTTGCTAGACCGTGGCAGGCAAGGTCTTTGCTTTGACATCCGATAGAGTCTACTCCTATAGAGAAAATGTGGAACCTAGCTGACGGCATACACTGCTAATCTCAGTGCTCAGGAGACAGAGGCAGGAGAATCCCACGTTTGAGGCCAGCCTTGAGGGAGACTTGTTTTTTCTCTTAAAAAAAATTGTGATGTGGGTGCTTTAATTTCAACATTATCTCAGGAAAGGAATTCGAATTAGGTCGCAATGGAGAGACCAGATGAAAGGTTCTAGAGTAGAATTCTGGAGTAGTAGACAGTAGTATCACTGTTGAATATAATCTCCAGTTTTTCAGATTAAAAAAGTTGTTTGGGGGCCAAGGATGCAACTTGGTGGCAGAGCACTTAACCCCTTCCCTGACAAGCCCTGTTCATTTCCATACTTAGTGAAAAGCAGAAGTGTACTCAAAAGAGCCAATTCTGAGTGCTCAACTGACAATTAAAATGTCCCCGGAAATTAAGTAAGTGTAGTCAGTTCTGCCACGTCGACCACTCCTGGTTCTTTGTTTATTTTAGTACTGGGGATTGAACTCAAGGCTTGAGCATACTAGGCAAATGTCCTATTACTGACCCACACCCTCAGCCTTGTTTGCTTTACAGTGCTGGGAATGAAACCAAAATGTTTAGGCAGGCTAGGCAATTGCTCTAACACTGAAATACATCCCTAGCCTTTTTTAAAAAATATTTTGACAGAGAAACCCTGTCTCCGAAAAAAGGTTTTTTTTTTTTTTGAACCAGGCGTGGTAGCACGTGCCTTTAATGACAGCACTAGGGAGGCAGAGGCAGGTGAGTTCTAGGCCAGCCTGGTCTACAGAGTGAGTTCAGGACAGCTAGGGGTGTTGCACAGAGAAACCCTTTCTCAAAAGAAAAAACAAAATACTGAGACAGGCAGGCTGATCTCAAGCTTCCAATCCTCCTGCCACAGTCTCCCAAGTGTCGGGGGTTGCAGCATGTCCTATCACACTCAGCTCAGCAGAGCACGCTGTTAAAGCGTCCTGAAAGAAGCACCATCCTCTTTTCAGGTTTCGTTATTATAATAATGCTGCAATAATAGAAAACTGGGTATGCAAGACACATTCTTGATCCAATAGGAATGGCTGGAGTCCAGGAATGATGGTGCATGCCTTCGATCCCAGCACTCAGAAGGCAGAGACAGGCGGATCTTTGCGAATTTCCACATAAAGCCTGAGAAAGCTTTTAAAAAAGGACTCTAGAGAGACAAGAACAGAGTCAAGCTCAGTTTCTTGGTAACCATTTTTACTATGGTAGGCTCTGCTTGCTGGCGGTGAGCAGAGGCTTCTTGAACTCAGCATTGGCAGCAAAAACTACTCTGTTGTTTTAAGAGGCCCTACCATGAATCCCTTCAATGGTATCTATGAGCAGCTGGCAGCATGATTTTTAGGGGGTGTCATGGACCTAGAAACTCCACAGAGTTGTGGCAATAAACGTGACTCCTGCCAGTACCTCCACCATGAAGCTAGACTCTCAGAAAGCTAAAGAATGGGGTAGAGCCAGCTACCAAAGCTGCAGTTTTAATCCTAGTCATACTGCTTAGTAAAGACTCATGTGGTCAGAAAAAGATAAAGA
>NW_004949155.1:1934230-1948110 GCF_000317375.1 Microtus ochrogaster
CACACACACACACACACACAAGCTTGGGAGAGAAAAGAAAAAGGATAAAGTCCTTTAAAAAAATCGAGCAGCCAGGCATGGTGGCACATGCCTTTAATCCCAGCACTCGACAGGCAGAGACAGGCAGATCTCTGTGAGTTTGAAGGCCAGCCTGGTCTACAGAGTGAGTTCCAGAATAGCTAGGGCTGTTATACAGAAAAACCCTGTCTCAAAAGAAAAAAAAAAAGAAAAAAGAAAAAGAACAGAAAAAGCAGAAACTTCTAAAACAACTGCAATATTTTCAATATTTGGCTTTTGCTCTGTTTTTCCATTTGGAAAGTGTCAGGAAATGGAAGGTAAGTAAGTGTTCGGAAATAGTGCCTGCCCTGCCATTATACACTGTGGGTGGAATGAAACGGTGGCGAAGATCTCACAGCACTACTCTGATCCGAGGACACAACAATTAGAAAAGAACTAAACTGCCAATTGGGAGGCAACAGTGTGTGGCTTTAGTATAGTAATAAAGATAACAAGAAGAAAATGCCCAAATTAAAGAAAGTTCAGGAAGAGTTGCCCATCCCTGACTTCAAGCAGCTTGAAGAGAGAGGTAGTGTGTGTAGTGGGTTTCAGCTGAGTGGGAGAAATTTAGTTCCAGCCAAGTCTTACCTTAGAGTTCATTCACTGACAAGCAGGATTTCAGTGAGAGCTAGACCAGAGCTTGTAGTCTCCAGACCTGCATCAGTTGTCAGGCTAAATAAAGTTCTGGCTGGCCTTATCACAAGCCTCAGGATGCGCCTTGGCCACCTTTCTTCTACCTGTACTTTCTTGTGCTGCGAGACTGATGCAATTCATTCTGGCATCAGCCGTGGCAGCTCAAGAACTGCCTCCCTGACTGGTACCCCAAAACAGACAGAACAGCTCTCTTCAGGCCAGTGTCCCCAGCCTCCAGACCTGTCCTAGCACCACGTGGGGACCGTGTGTTTCACTAAGACACATGGCTAATGGTAGCAGGTACATTGCTTTGCTCAGTGCTAGACCAGTTGAGTGCATATCCAGGCAGATTCAGATAGCCACCATCTCTAAGATTCCCTGTGGATGATGTCCCTGGAATAAATCCCAGGCTTAGTGACAGATATGTGACCTTTTATTCTGGCCAGTATTGCCTGGAGTTGGCTGTAGCAGTATACTTCAGCAGCAAGGAGCACACAGCAAGCAGTATGGGCCTTACTGGTTGCTGGACTGGCTTCGTCGGACTATGGTCTTACTGTAGTTGTCCAAAGTCGTGTTGCAGGAGCTTGTGGCTAGTCCCTCCAAAGAAAAAGATTTTGATTAGAGTCAGACAGAATCCCATAGTGCCTAACCACAGGCTATCATAAAAATATTAGTAGTTAATATTAAAACTGTATAAAGAACTAAAGAAATTGGGCAACACAAGATAGTTCAATTAATATTTATTATGGACAGTAGAAATGAAGAGGCATTTTTCAGTGAAACACAGATGACCAAAAAAATAGCTGAGAAAACATCCAACATTCTTAGCCTCCAGGGAAATGCAAAAGAATAGCATAATGAAATTATACCTCACCTTAGTCAAAATGGCTATAATCAAAACAACAGAAACCACTAATTGTTATCCAGTGTGCTGGCACACGCCATTTTTTTTTTTTGAGACAGGTTTCTCTGTGGCATTGGACCTGTCATAGAACTTGCTGTGTAGACCAAGCTGGCCTCAAAATCACAGAGATCCACCTGTCTTACAACACACCTGTCTCTGCCTCCCAAGTGCTGGGATTAAAGGGGTGAGCCAGCCCAGTACTCAGGAGACTGAGACAGGCCTGTGAGTTCGAGGCCAACCTGGTCTACAAAATGAATTCCAGCACAGCCAGATCTACACAGAGAAACCCTGTCTGAACAAATGAAATAAAAATAATCAAACAAGCCAGGCAGTGGTGGCGCATGCCTGTAATCCCAGCACTCAGGAGGCAGAAGCAGGTGAATCTCTGTGAGTTCGAGGCCAGCCTGGTCTACAAGAACTAGTTCCAGGACAGGCTCCAAAGCTACCCAGAGAAACCCTGTCCTGACAAAAAAAAAAAAAAAAAAAAAAGGTGAATATGATCAAATTACATTATAAGCATGTATGGGAATAGCTAATAAAATCCCTACTTTGTAAATTAGTATACACTATTTAAAAAGATACAAATAGTGGATATGTAAGATGAATGTTTTGCACATCTATTAATGATAATCTAATAATAAAGTTAGCATAGGCACTATAGTTAACAATATTACATTATAACTCTTTTAAAAATATTTTATTTATTTTTATGCATATAAGTAGCTTGCCTGC
The DNA here is from genome assembly GCF_000317375.1 of Microtus ochrogaster. Lineage (NCBI taxonomy): Eukaryota > Metazoa > Chordata > Mammalia > Rodentia > Cricetidae > Microtus > Microtus ochrogaster. The sequence goes on from NW_004949155.1 coordinate 1,936,557, forward strand.
ATGTATATGTACCTCATATCTGCTTGGTGTTCAAGCTAGGGATGGGAGGGAACAGAAGAGGGTACTGGATCCCCTGGTACTGGAGTTATAGATGGTTGTGAATCACCGTGTGGGTGCCGGGAACTGAACTCTGGTTCTCTGTGAGAGCCACCAGTGCTTTTTACCAACTCTCCAGCCCCTCCCTCTATTATGCTGTAGAAATTTGCTGAGTAGATTTTATGTGTGCCCTTACTGTGGTAACTAGAGAGATATGCCTCTACGAATGACCTCACCTATAGGAATCAATTTACCATACACAGATCGACGCAGCACAGTATACAGTTGAAATATATACAATTACAATTCTTTAAATAAGTGAATTTGTATGTACTATACTCTTTATTTGGCATATAGTGACTCCTTAACATATATTAGCACTTTTTTCATTATTGTTGCTCATATTTTGTCCTAACAGAATTTTATTAAATCTTTATTCACATGTAAAAGGTTTGTGTTTTTTGTTTTTTCAAGATAAGGTTTCTCTGTGTGGTCCTGGCTGTCCTTGAACTCAGTGACCACTTGTCTCTGCCTCCTGAGTGCTGAAATTAAAGGCCTCCTTGAAATGTATGTTTTCTTAATGTACAACATTCATGGCATCCCAATAACCCTCCAAGTTTTAACTCATTCTAGCATCAACATTAAGGGCTAATTCCAAAGACTCACCTAAATATTGTCTAAATAAGGTAAGGGAGAGGCCCAAAGTATGGTTGATATGGAGACAAATTCTCTGTGAACCAGAGAAGTCATATAAATTATGTGATTAAAATTTACAGTTGTGGTGCACGGCTTTAATCCCAGCACTGGGGAGGCAGAAGCAGGTGGATCTCTGTTGAGGTTGAGGCCAGACTGGTCTACAGAGCGAGTTCTAAGACAGCCAGGGCTACACAGAGAAATGCTGTCTCAACAAACAAACATGTGTGGACGCATATGTTCATTGCTCAGAAAAGCCAAAGATTAGAAGAACAAAGCTGTAAGGGTTATTGAGATTATTCAGTGGGGGAAGAACACTTGCCACATAAACCTGAAGACCAGAGTTTGGTGCCATGGTTTTTTTTTATTTTTTATTTATTTTTTTTTTTGGTTTTCGAGACTGGGTTTCTCTGTGGTTTTGGAGCCTGTCCTGGAACTAGCTCTTGTAGACCAGGCTGGTCTCGAACTCACAGAGATCCTATTTTTTTTTAAAGCTGAGTATGGTACCTTGAATCTGTTATCCCAGCACTCTTACAGCAAGATGTGAAGTGGAGACAGAGAATCTCCTTGAAGCTCATATGCCCATTAGACTAGAGTGTGTAGCATGGTAGCAACGGCAACAAAAACCCTATCTCCTAAAGAAGGTAAAAGGAGAGAACCAGCTCCTGAAAGTTGTCCTGTGACTGCCCACTCACGCCATGTGCAAAAAAAATAATTAAAAAAATTAAAGTCCAGGTGGTGGTGGCACATACCTTTAATTCCAACACTCAGAAGGCAGAAGCAGATGGATCTCTGTGAGTTTGAGGCCAGTCTACAGAGCAAGATCCAGGACAGCTAGGGCTGTTACACAGAGAAACTCTGTCTCAACAACAAAAAAAAACAAAACAAAACAAAACAAAACCGAGAGAAGAAAAATCAAACAAATAAATGAAAAACACAACTGTGAGGCAGACAGTAGGTAGACATACTTATTCCAAATGTCAGAAATAGGACAGAAGGGGATAATTTGTCCCAAATAAGTCCCAAACATGATAGGGCAATATTTATTCAATTTCTTTCACTTCATGTGCATGTGTGCATGGGTGTGTGCGTGTGTGTGTCTGTGCTATGTGTTTCACTAGGGTTGCTTTTAGAGTCCTGGGTGAGGGTATTGCTTGGAGAATGGATTCTCTACCATTAGATCCCGAGAATTTCTCTCCCTTTACCACCAAGCACCTCCTAACAGCTAATAGACCTTCAGGGAAGGGCGAGGTGCTAGGAGTCCCTCCCAACAGGAGGCTTTTGTTCATTTGTTTGTTTGTTTGAGACAGGGTCTCACTTCACAGTCGTGACTGGCCTGGAATTCATTACGTAGATCAGGCTGGTCTCTAATTCGCAGAGATTCACTTGCCTTTGCTTCTGAGTGATGAGATTAACAGACACTTAACAGATTTCTCTGAGAGGGACTCCCAAGGTCCAGATGTCACAGGTGTCCCTCTTTCTCATTACAAATATATTTAAAAATTTTTACTGTTATTTATGTATGCAGGTGGCTGGTTGTGGAGGATGCCAAAAAGAGGGTGTGAGATCCCCCGGAGCGAGAGTTACAGGCAGCTGTGTGGGTGCTGGGAACTGAGCAGGAGTAAGCAATCCTAACCACAGTGCTAGTCTTTAGCCCCACCCCAACAGAGGAAATACTTTTATCTTAAGACTCAAGAACAAAGGTTGCTTTTGAAAACACGTGGCCTGGAGTTTTAGTTCACAGAGCTTTAGGCATGGCTCACTGGGAACAGCTCCCCCAGCAATTTCTTGCCAGTTGGAACCAGGTACCCTTACCTCTCCCAGGCTGTTGGTGAACACTGGTGGCTTGATAGTTCTGGGGTTATATAGGGGAGAGCTACTTCCATAGCTCTTTGGGGGCACTGCTCTAGTTGGGCCTTATTCTGTGGGCAAAAGACCACTGGCTCTGGTTACAAGGCCATGGCTTTGCCAAGCACTACGCTGGTAGAGACTTTACAACAGCCTTACTCCAGTTCTCTGCTTGGGTCTGAAGGCTCATGAAGGCATACTTTGAAATCTAGGTGGAGCTAGCAATGACTCCACAGCTCATGCACATTGTGTACCCGCAGAGTTGGCACTGTGTAGACACCATCAAGGTTTATCTCTTCTAGTGAGAGGTTGGTACCCACCCAAGCTGCACCTGAGCCCAGATTCTCTTGAGTCAGACACTAAGGTGCTTTTGAGAGCCTAAATTATCTCCTTTGTTATGGGAATGGAGCCCAGAAGGCTACACTCCTTGTAAATAAACATCACCATCTTAGGGACCCTACGTTCCACTATCTCTAACAAGCCTGATTAGAATACCACTTATACCTTTGAGGTGTTTTGGATGTAGCACTTCCTGAAGTAATTCTATTTTGTGTGACTTAATGTCCTAAGCTAGTTTAGAAGTAAATCCTCTATAATATCAATTCTATTGCTTTGCTTATTCTACATCATAGGCAACTGTTGAAAGTAGCAGTCCTCAGGTAGATATAATAGAAGTAAAGATTGCAAAGTAGGAGAGGGAAGAGTGCTGGGACTAAAGGCGTGCACTACCACTGCCCAGTCCCCCACTTTTTTCTTAAATCTAGGTGTCTGAATATTTATTATAAGACAGTGAGTACAGTGATTTCCACTTTTGTAGTTAATGAGATGATCTGGAAAAATAATTCTAATTGGTAAGGCAAGAATGATTACAATGTATTCTTAATTTTTTACCTAGTTTCTTAAATATCTTCTTTTTAAAATTAGAACTTTATTATAAAGAACTTGCAAATAAACCAGGCATGGTGACACATGCCTTTAAATCCAACACATGGGAGGTAGAGGAAGGTGAGGCTAGCCTGGTTTACAGAGCGAGTTCCAGGACAGTCAGGGCTAGTTTACACAGGAACCCTGTCTCAAAAAACCAACACAATGTGGGGAGAGGGGACAGAAAGAAAAAGAAAAGAAAAAAAAATGAAGCAATTTGTATGACAAGGAAGGGGCAATGACTTTGAAGCTGTCACACAGAAATAACACAAACTTTTGATTTGACAATGGTTTCGGGGTGATTTCTCAAGCTGGACAAGGATTTCCATCTTCAAAATCTTCAAGATTCAGTAGATCTTCCCCACTTTACATCTGGTCTCAAGTAGTTTCCACTTGTTTTAGCAGTTTGGTATAGATTTGCTTTCAGGTATGTGAGTAAAGATGATACCATTGTCTTTAAAACAAGTTTGGTGTTATTTTTTTTCATTACAACTTCATTTATGCATGAGGACAGGTGATGGTAAGGTGTTTTTGATCCTTGTTTAATCAGTTGGATTCATGGCATTATCTGTGGAAGAAAGGTTTTTAGTAATTTTCTTTTTTTTTCCAGTAATGTCTCCCTTCTACACATCTTTAAAAGGAACCTACCAAGGATTACCAAGTCTTGCTGATTCTCTTTTTCTCTCCAGTGTTTTGAGACAGGGTTTTTCTGTGTAGCCCTTGTTGTCCTGGAACTCACTATATAGACCAGGCTGGACTATGCCTCCCAAGTGCTGGGATTAAAGGTATGCACTACCACTGCCCAGCTGATTCTTTCTATTAAAAGCCAGACATCAATATTTCAGTTATTTGAGATGCCTAAGTGAAAATGCATTATGAGGAGCTGGAGAGGGTTGAGCTGGTAAAGATGCTTGCCCTCAAATCTGCATGTAAACATGCCTGAGTGCCCGTGCCAATGCAGAAAATGTTAACCGTTTACGTGTCTATTTCCTTTTTCACCTCTGAATGTTGCCTTATTAACCAGAGTTTCGGGGCTGTGAAAGAGTGAAGGCACTACGGGAACCATAAAATCTTTTTCCTCCGGGGTGGTGGTGGTGCAAGCCTTCAGTCCCAGCACTTGGGAGGCAGAGGCAGAAGGATGTTTGTGAGGCCAGCCTGGTCTACAGAGTGTGTCCCGGGACAGCCAGGGCTACACAGAGATGAACCCTGTCTTGAAAAATAGAGATAACTTTTTCCTTCGTGTAAATTGTAGCTTCAGTTTTTTAAGACAAGTGGATGATAGAAAAGTCACATTGATTTAAATGAGCAGATTTCAGTTCTACCTAAGGCCAGGCTTAGCTGATAAAAAAATTATGTCTCTGTGTGCTACCTACATGAGTGCTAATGCCTATAGAGGCCAGGGGAGTTGGGTCCCCTGGGGCTGAGATTAGAGGTGATTGTCAGCAACTCGATTCGGGTGCTGGGGCCCAAACTTGGGCTCTCTGCAAGAACAATATGAACTCTTACCTACTGAGCCATCTCTCCAGCCTCATGGTTTTAGTTCTCTATAGGAGAGAGCTTTTCCTGTCCCCTCCATTCTGCGCAGCAAGGATTTTGAGAGTGTGGGCCAGTGGGTCTAGTCTGTATACTCAGAACTCTGAGTTCTGGAAAGCCGGAGTCTACGAGGAGCAGGACTGGGTGGGGGTTGGGGAGTAAGATTCTGCTTAGTCCTTCCTTAGCTCCTAAGCCCCGGGTGTGGATTGCCTTTCTGATTATAATGCCCCAGGGATTCTGGTTCCAGGAGAGGGATAATGACGCAGCTTAGTAGCTTAGTGGGATCTGAACATATCCGGCAGGACCTTCCAAACTTGTAGTCTTAGCTCTTCCCACACCCTTTCAGTTCTCTTTGTCTTGATAGCTAGCTACCACCCCTAATCCAGTCCCTACCTGTGAAGACATTCATCTGCTCACTGGGGGATCTTGGCTGGACCAGCCTACTGGGGTTTCTCCTTGCCCTTGTTGTAGAGCCTTGGACTTGGTTAACAAAGGAGAGAGAAGGGATACTTTTCTGGGGATGTCTGAGTGAGAAAAGGTACTATACACTACCAGGGACAGTCCCCGAGCTGAAGTCCTCCCTTGTGGCCAAGGCACAGTGTGATTCTTGGGAATAGTGACTGCCTGAAGCCCTTCCTTACCCTCAATGATCCTTGCCTGCCTAGGTCATCCTTGGAATGGGACAGGGTCCCTCCTGTATCCTGAATGCTGGGATTACATTATGTTCTGCTTCTGTGGTACTGAGAAATTGAACCAAGGGCTTCATGCATGCAAGGAAAGTACTTTACCAAGTAGGCTACATCCTGATTATCCCTTGACTGTCTACTTATTTATTGTTTAGATAGGGTCTTACTATGTAGCCCTCGGTCTCCTGGAACTTGCTCTATCAACCAGGCTGACCTGTGAAGATACCTGCCTGACTCTCTGAGTACTGGAGTGCTGGGCTTAAAGGCATGCACCACTATACCTGACTTGCAATGTCTTTAACTTTTTAAAGGCATTTAAAAAATTTTTATGAGTATGAGTGCTTTCCTTGCATAGCTCTCAGGCTGCAAGGATGCAACATATGACTTCAATAACAATTCAAACGGCAAGAAAGATACCTGGTGCAGTTCTTTTCACATCTTGTTCACCTTCTGAGTTCAGATCAGTGAGCATCTCCCTAGAATACAGAGAAAGTATAATCGATTGTCAATAGGCTGACACCAGCAATTTGAAGAGACACAAAAGTCATTCAGGTACACACAAAAATATGACCCATTCATATTGGAACTAAAAAAGGTTGTCTTTCTACTAAAAGGAATGGGAATGTGAAAATTACTTTTTTTTTTTTACTTCAGTGTTATGTATAACAGAAAAGGCCAAAGAAAGAACTGGAGGTTTTGATAAAGGTTTCATTTGTGCTACTGTTTTTATTGTTTATCAAATAGTAAACAGGCCACTGATTTTTCTTAAAAGGGGTGGGGGTAGGGAGTTTGAACAATTAGCCATGCAAAATGCAGGCAGGCTATCTCCCTAACTCCCTAACTGGCCCGGAAGCCACTCTGTAGATCAGGCTCTCCAGAAGCTCCCCAACAGAAATCTGAATGAGGTGACGCGGGTCACAGGTGGAGTCCCTGGCAAGGTGAGGTGGAGGAGGGGCTGACTGGAGCTCAAGGTCAGCCTTTGTCTCTCCAGAGCTTCTGGAGAAGGAGGCAAATCAAAGCCACTTTGCAAATCAGGCTGACCTAGAACACACAAATATTCCTGCTACTGCCTCCCAGGTGCTGGAATTAAAGGCATGCACTATCTTACCTATTTCTCCGTTTAGAGAAAAAAGCGGGACATCAAACGTGTACCTCTACTAGCACTTGGGGAAAAAACAGTACTAAGAGAACAGAGCACGGAAGGGCTGCTCCAGGACACTGCTTTAGCGGAAATAGACTTGTGGGCTCTTTCACTCTTTGAACTCTCTGATTTCCTACAAAAATGACAGCCATGCTCACAAAAGTAAAATCCTAAATAATTTCAGTCCAAAATCATCTGTAAGAAGAGGTCCACATAAAACGGAAGAGGTGAAAACAATGGCCTCCATAAAAGCAATAGTGTGCTGTGTGCAACAGTTCTAAGTACAGACTTTATCGTCTTCCTACATTTCTTTCCAGCAGGCACCAAGGATGACGTTAAGAACAGTTAAAGGAGAGGTGACTCCCTTTATTTCTCTCTCCCCATCCCCAGACGTCCCACAACCCAAGGACATTTAAGGTTACATACATATACATGGAGGGGTTTGTTTTTATGTTGCCAATGATAACTTTCACGTTATCATAAATATTGCTGTCACTGTGACTGGTTCCATCATCTTCTTTAGCACTTCCCTACAGAGTGATAAAGACACAGGGGAAAGTCAAAAGGAGGTAGACAGGGCTGGAGAGATGGCTCAATGGTTAAGAGCACTGCGTGCTCTTCCAAAGGTCCTGAGTTCAATTCCCGGCAACCACATGGTGGCTCACAACCATCTGTAATGAGGTCTGGTGCCCTCTTCTGGCCTGCAGGCATACACACAGACAGAATATTGTATACATAATAAATAAATAAATATTTTTTTAAAAAAGGAAGTAGACAGAAATTTTGGGCATCAAACGAAGATTTCTGTCTTAATGTTAATCCTATAGTTGATAGTCTTAAGTGATGAAAATAATGTTGGGACAAAACTTAGTAAACATTTGTACCTTATAACCTGACCATTGCTCCTCTCTTACATCACGGTACCCATCAGTAAGGGGCTACCTTGAAAACTTTGGAGAAAATGGGCCTTGGGTACAGTGTTTTTGTAATAATACATTGTTTGCTGGGTGGTGGTGGTGTACACCTTTAATCCCAACACTCAGGAGGCAAAGATAGGTGAATCGCTGGGACTCTGAGGCCAGCCTGGTCTATAAGAGCTACTTTCAGAACAGCCAGAGATGTTAAACAGAGAAACCCTGTCTAGAAAAAAAACAAACAAACAATAAACTGCTCACACTAATGAAAGCACCAGATACCCTGAAGAGGCCTGAGTTGGTTCTAGAATATTTTTAGTGGTCTTGGTTGCTGACTATAATCCTTAATTTACTTTTATTACTGCTGACTACTTTTCTTCCTTCAAAATCTCAAAAGGAAATATGAATGTGGTTGCAGTCCCAGCACTGGTGAGGCAGAGGCAGGGCTCAGGGCTCAAGGCCAGTGCTAACAGCTTACTAACACTCTGGAGGCAAACGCAATTGCAATTTGTGAGTTTGAGGTCAGCCTGGTCTACCGTAGTGAGTTCTGGGGCAGCCAGTGTTCCCTAGTGAGTCTCTCTCAGAAAAAAAAGACAGAGCGAAAGAGGTTATACCCATCTAGGCCTCATTCTTCTCGGCTCGCTAGGGCTATGGCCCTGGCTTCAGGGTAGACCTGTAGCTGCTACCCGAAAAGAATCATTACTTTGGTAGTAAATCCTTAATATTCATGTATTGTATACTTGCAAATTCACCTATTTATTAAAATTTAGTTGTAACACTTAAAAACAATTCTTTCAGTGCGTTTGGTCATTTCAGATATGCACAGAGAGGTGACAAATTTGTCACCCAATGTGTAATTTCCTAGCTGAGGTTGCACGTTGATGCCTTCCTACTTCAAAGCTTTAAGCACATACCCTCTGCATTACCCCTCTAATATCCGATTCGTCACATCTATGTTTCTTTTGCTGGTATCTGAGCACACAAGACCATGCTGTGCTGTGTCTTATGTTTACATTTTAAAGTATGTGTGTGTCTGTGTGAGGGGGGAGTGAGAGAGAAAAAGAGAGAAAGACATGTGTCAGAAGGCAGCTTTCAATAATTGGTTCTCACCTTCTACCTTGATTGGGACAGGGTAGCTCTTGTTTCTGCCACGTTGCATACTTGAGACTAGCAGGCTTACAAGCTGCCAGACATAGCTGTCTCTGCCTCCCATCTCACCATAGGCATGCTGGGATTACAGATTCAAGACACCACCTCTGGCTTGTTTTGCTTTGTTTTTGCTTTTCAAGGCAAGGTTTCTGGGTGTAACCCTGACTGTCCTGGAACTCCTCCGTGCACCTGCTAGCCTTGAACTGACAGATATCTCTGCCTGTCTCAGCCTCCTGGGAGTGCTGGAATTAAAGGCATGGGACACCACACCCAGCTTCATATCCGGTTTAAGAAAACTTTTTATGGGCTAAAAAGCTTTTTCACAGACCCACATTTTAGAAAATGATAATAAAAATACACAGCATTCCAGAACTGACTGAAATATAGTAAGTAAGGTAGGACTGTCACCCGTTCCTTCTATATACTATGCTCCGTGTATCTAGCCAAGAATAAACTTGCTACATGTACAATCGCACTTTACAGCTTATTCATGTTGTGCACTAACAAGGAAAATTCTTTAGGCTATATACCACAAACAATACATAACAATTCTTATGTGTATAGCTACTTTTATGCTAAACATACACCTACTTCTATTAAATTTCATATTTTAAAATTGGGACCATTTAAAACTGGCAAGACTTTACTTTGGTCTTACCAAATTAGACATATCCTGTCGTACTGAATACATTAAAATCACATTTGTTTAAGATACATAACATGTTGAGGGCAAGAGAGATGGCTTAGTGGCTATAAAGGTGTTAGCCATGAAAGCCTGGCAACCCAAGTTTGACCCTCAGAACCCATGAAAAAGAATCAAGACATATGGCGTCAGCAAGATGGTTCAGTAGGGTTAAGGCACGTTCCACCAAGACTGAGCAGCACATGGTGGGAGGAGAGAACTGGCATCTTTTTTTTTTTTTTTTTGGTTTTTCGAGACAGGGTTTCTCTGTGGCTTTGGAGCCTGTCCTGGAACTAGCTCTGTAGACCAGGCTGGTCTCGAGCTCACAGAGATCCGCTTGCCTCTGCCTCCCAAGTGCTGGGATTAAAGGTAGAACTGGCATCTTCAAGTTGTCCTCTGACCTCCACACAAATACCTAAATATTCACAGAAGATGAAGAAATATATGGAATTTTAAGAAGTTCTTACTGATTTTTTTTAAAGGTTTTTGAATTACATGTGTGAATACATGGGCGATAGTGCCTTCAGAGGCCAGAGATAAGAACTCCCTCCCTTTGGAGTTGGGTGTTAGAAAAGGTTGTGAGCTGTACAATGTGGGTGCTGGGAATCAGATTCAGGCCTTCTGGAATAGCAGAAGAACTCTTAACCACCTAGCCAAGTCTCCGGCCCATATTGCATTCATTTTAGAAAGTCCCACTTGACAAATTTCCAAATTGATATGCGTTTAGAGAACTGGAATGGAAAAAGACTCTAAATCAAGTTATATGAAGGACTTGGAATGACATGATCCATCTTGGAGAGGATTTAAGCCTAATGTGATAGTGGCGAGAAGGCTTGGGGCTGGTTAAAAATGCTTGTGATTCTTCTAGAGGACCAAACTTCAATGAGCCGCCACTTAGAGCTCCAGCTCCAGGAGTAGCCAGTGCCAAACACCTTTGGTTTCTGTAGACACCTGCACTCACATGCATATATCTGCACACACATGCACATATACACATAATCAAAAATAAAACAAATCTTTAAAAGTTTGCAGGCCTAGCTAGACAGTGGTGGTGCACGCCTTTAATCCCAGCACTTGGGAGGCAGAGGCAGGTAGATCTCTGTGAGTTCCAGGCCAGCCTGGTCTACAAAGTGAGTTCCAGGACAGCTAGGACTGTTACACAGAGAAACCGTGTTTTGAAAAACAAAAAACAAAACAAAACAAAACAAAAAAGTTTGAAGGACTATTTCTGTGGAAGCAGCATTAGATTTGTTATAGCAGTGGTTCAAAGGAGCCGAATTAAAATAAATAGGTTAAAGGTATAGCAAGATAGCTCTCTACTAAGCATAAGTAAAAATCTGCAATTGCAGAACTACTCACAAGTCTAATGGGATTCCCTAGAAGGTACTTTATCCTCCATCAAGAGAAAATCTTGTAATCACATGTTGCAATTCTACAAGCAAATCAAGCACAGTATGATTTACTAGATCAGATGATCTTCCCTGGAATCAAACTCCAGTTTGTAGATACGTGAACATAGCTAGCGCCTGCTTTTCAAAAGGGAAAATCACATGGGTATATTTATTTTTTTTCCTATTCTAGCTTCTAAAAATATCTCCACCAGCAGGCAGGGGAAGAACAAGAGAACAAGACAAAGAGAATACTCTCTAAGTAGTTTATTTATTTGTCCAGCAGAAGGATTTTTTTTCCTTTTTTTTTCTTTTTCCCGAGACAGGGTTTCTCTGCGTAACAGCTCTGGCTGTCCTGGAACTCACTTTGCAGACCAGGCAGATCTTGAACTCACAGAGATCTGCCTGTCTCTGCCTCTCGAGTGCTAGGATTAAAGGGATGCATCACCACACCCGGCAACAGAAGGATTTATGGGATAAAAAATATTGAACATGCCGGGCGGTGGTGGCGCACGCCTTTAATCCCAGCACTCGGGAGGCAGAGGCAGGTGGATCTCTGT
>NW_004949155.1:1948815-1957202 GCF_000317375.1 Microtus ochrogaster
TCCGCCTGCCTCTGCCTCCTGAGTGCTGGGATTAAAGGTGTGTGCCACCACCGCCCGGCTTGTTGTTGCGCTTTTAACTGGCTCACTTGTTACTTGTATTTTGCTCTCCACTTTATTTTTCTTTATGGATTCCCTTTAAAAAGCTTCAGTTTTGGATTTTTATGTGTTTTGTTCTTGTTTTGGGTTCAGGCCACAATTACTAGCCTCACTTTGATTCCCAATATTCCTCCCAGAAAGAGATTTGTCAGTGGTCACTAGGTGTTTTAGCTCTGCTGAGATTCTGACCCTAGAGCATCTGCAGTGGAGAATGTGTGCTTCTCTAAGCAGTCTAGAGCTGTGTTTCTGCTCCCACTCTCTGTTCTCATCATTAAATACACAGGCCCTGAGGCTAAGCTACCTCTAAACTGTTTTCTCCTTGAGTTTCTGGGAATTTGGTTATCAGTTCTCTGAGCCGTTGTAGCTCACTCCTAGCCTTAGTAACTGGAATGCACCTGGCCTTGCAGGGACCCCCAGTAAAAACTGAGTACAGAAGAGAACTTGCTACCCACCATGTTCATAATGAGGGCTTCAGAACCCCACGAAAAATAAAAATCTAAAGAAGCTTTGCAGTCTTACTGTAGTAGCACTTAAAAAAAAAAAAAGACACAGCAAGTTACCAGTTTCAGTGACAAAACCAAAGGCTCTTTTCTCTTGGCAAAGAAAGTCTGATAAATCCTAGCTGGTGTTCTCGCGTGCCCCATCAAGTATACATTTCTGTGCTGCTTATCACAACATGTAACAAGGTCCTTTGGGAAGTGTCCTGCTTGACCACTTCAGTTGGAATTAGCTGCCAACCCCAAGATGACAAGTATTGATGCGAGGGAGGGAAATGTGGCATAACTTACCCCAGGGATTTGTCCTCCTGAGTTTCCATGTCGTCATCTGTAAATGAAAAATAAAGTGTGAAATGCAGAAGTAAAGCAAATGGTGGTAGGAAGGAGAGGCAGCGGCTAGGGGGCCTCTTGGGCTTGAACATGCGGAATGATATTGCCAAACCTAAACATAATTGAGATTTTATTAACAGCTTATGGAATAGTTGGAGGAGAGGAAGTAATAGTCACCCATTTTGGAATTGGGGCCTGTAGTACCATTGGACCCTTTAAACTGCCAAGGATCTGAAAGAAGAAAAAAAAATTTTAAAAATTTGTCCTTCACTACTTTTTTAGTGTTTTAAAATTTGCACTTATGTATATTAAGAAAAATATTTTTATTTATTCTTTTGACTCTGAGTAAACTTGGAAAAACCTTTTATGCCTAAATTGATGGATGTATGGCACATACTCAGCACTTTAAGAATCAAGTTAGTTTCTTGAAACAGGTGAAGAAAAATGAGTTGAAAAAGGAGGTTGCAACCGGGCAGTAGTGGTGCATGTCTCTGTGAGTTTGAGGCCAGCCTGGTCTACAGAGCTAGTTCCAAGACAGGCTCCAAAGCTACAGAGAAACCCTGTCTCAAAAAACAACAAAAAAGGGCTGGGCGATGGTGGCGCACGCCTTTAATCCCAGCACTCGGGAGGCAGAGGCAGGCGGATCTCTGTGAGTTCGAGGCCAGCCTGGTCGACAAGAGCTAGTTCCAGGACAGGCTCCAAAACTACAGAGAAACCCTGTCTCAAAAAAAACCAAAAAAAAAAAAGAAAGAAAAAGGAGGATTCTGTGCAGAAAGTTACCTGAGCTCATCTGAAGGGCTCCACCCAGAGAAGCACTTTTGTGAGAGCCAATAGGAATACCTGAGCTGCTGCAGCTCATTCCTATGAAAGCTTAACAGTTTGTTAAAAAAAAACAAAACAAAAACAAAACTGCCTACATTGGCAAAACATAAAAAAACCAACATGATAACAACAAAGGCAACAAAAGTCCCAGGGTGGTTTTAGGGGTGGACTCGGGGCGGAATACTTACCCAGTGCAGAGGAAGGCATAAGCTTGATTCCCAATACTGTGAATGAAACAAGGAAAAAAAAAAGGCAGTGAGGATTAAACATATACAGACCTGAATGCAATAAAACTCGTATTTTAATGCGTTTAAAGTCAAAGTACTTTGAAGATATCTCCACATCTCTCATTGCATATTCTAGAAGGTACAGAAGCAAGAGTGTGCGGATTTTGCGACAGGTGAGGCTATTTTGTCAGAAGGTTAAACCACTCTATTTATTTATTTGTTTGTTTGTTTATTTATTTATTTATTTATTTATTGAGGCATTCTCACTATATAGCCCTAACTGGCCTGGCGCTCTCTGTGTAGACCAGGCTAGCCTCAGACTCAGAGATCAGCCTGCTTCTGCCTCCCACGTACTGGGGTTAAAAGTGTGTGCCACCACTTCCAGAGTACTTTCTGTCTTGTTTGGCTGGTTTTGTTTTTCCAGTACAGGGTTTCTCTGTCTTGCCCTGGCTGTCCTGAAACTTGCTGGCCTCAAACTCAGAGATCTGCCCTGCCTCTGTATTCTGAAAGTTGAGTGCCACCACTACCGCTGGGATCCAGCTCACTGTACTAAGGTGAAAAAGTGAATCCAAAGTACGTTCAATGTTTCAGATTATAGGACTTTTGCTGTTGTTGAATGGGTCCCTCAGTTTGATGGGGAGCAGTATCAGGTGGCTCCCATTCTAGGGGAAAGTAGAGCGGGGACGGTGACTATCAGTTTACACTGGTATGTTCTAATCTCGGGAAGGATGCTCCTTTCCAACAGTCTTCAACTGCAGTTCCACATGGTTTAGGATGTAATGCTGATTGGTTCATCCGTAAAAGTTTGTGTTGGTCATCATTCTGGCTGCCTCCAGTTAAAGGGACTCCCTGACTTAGTTTGACAGTTTGAGAGAGAACTAAGGATTCTAGGATGGCATTACTTAGAAACCAGGGGCGAGGTGGTATGAGAAACAAAAAAACTGGGGAGAGAGGACATGGTTTCCCCTTTGGTCCTGGGGAATTTGAAAGAAACTCTGAATTTAGGACCAGAAGGGTTGCTTTCCTCCTTTAGGTCATGCTAAAAAAGCAGGCCTTTACCCTTGTAAAGCCAGCGTTCTTCATCTTCAAATTCTGGGGAATCCACTGTGCGGCATTCTGTTTCGGACATCTGGGGTGTCTGCTCTTCAGACATGGTTGTGGAATTAGGCTTCTGAGTTTGGAAACAGGATGGGGGCACCCGTTGGAGGAGCTGGTACCCAAGTCTAGGTGGCTACTATGAGCCAGAGTTTCAGGCTTTCATTGCAGCCTCTCAAATGTGCTTGTGATATGGTGAAGGGTGGGGCTTGGGTGGGGTAGGGGTAAGGATGCCAGGCGCCAGGCCAGAGACCAGGGTGTTGGGAATGGGTAAAACCAGAGAATGTAACACCTCTGTAGTATTCTAAAGGCCTACCTTCAGTGGAGGTCTTCGAAAACACTGACTTCTAAGTTCCCTTCAGCTAGGGTGGAAATATTAAAAGCTCAGTGATCTAGTCAGTATCAACCAGGGTGAGGTGGTAGGTCTTATAGGCTTCCTTTTACCGGATTAGGTACCAGAGCTTCCACCTTGCCACCAACTCATCACCAATTTAGCACCGTGGAGCTTGCCCTTCCCAATCTGCCCCTTACACACGGGTTTCCTGGCACTGCATGTACAGGACAGGAGGATGGGTGGGGTCAGTCAGCAGTGGTGTTGGAAGGGTACCGAGCGTGGGTACTGGACCATGGGAGGTGAGGGCCGGAGGCCAGGAGATAGGCTGGCTGCAGGTAGAAGTTTGTGGAGGAGTCGGATAAGAAAAGGTTACATGTCGGTGGTACCCTTTACTCCTATCCTCCAAGGGCATAGAAAAAACTGGCATCTGGGTTCTTTCTCAGCTGGGGTGGAAATGCTAAAAGAATATCTGATATTTAGTTAATGCTGGGGGGCGAGGGACGGACGGGGAGCAGAGGAGGTACTCTTACACCCTTCCTTTCACGGGTGCCAGATACTGAAATTGAGTTCCCTACTTTACAAAAGCCACAGGACCATTGCGGAGCTTGAGTCTCCTGAGCAACCAACCGGCACACAATGTTAGTGGACCCAGCAGTATGTGAGGAGCATACAAGATAGGAGTGGGTCTCGTGGGTAGTGGGCACGAGGTTGGGATGAGCGCCATACTAGGTAGAGCTGGTGGCAGGAGCTGCGGGGTTGTGTGGGGCAGAGGGTAAGACAGTGGTAGCGATATGTGGAGAACTGGGTCGGGAACTGGGGAATACCACACTTTAGTAGCATCTACCCTAAAGGTGCTGCCCCATGAGAGGGCTTAGAACACACTTGCTACTGGGTTTTCCCGCAACTCACTTGGAAGTAGCAGAAAAATGTCTGATCTAGCTAATGCTTGGAAGTGGGGTGTCCTGTGTTCTTCCTTTCAGTGAATCAAATATTGAACTCCCCTACCTTACAAAACCAGCAAGACTTCACTACAGAATTTGACTCGATATTCCAGCCACTCTGTACTGAGCCTCAGATTTCCAAGTAATTGTTTTGGAGGTCTGGAGGTGGGAGGAAATGAACTTCAGGGTGCGGTGCAGTGCGGCCCAGGTCTGGCAGACTGAAAGGTGAGATGGTATGCTGGAGGAGGGCAGGGTGATGTAAGATGAGTCTGTCACACGTCTGTAGCAGGCTAGAGCTTCATCCCCACCCTCCGAGGGTGATGCTAGAGAAGGGCAGCGCAGAGATTTGCCTTCAGCAGCGCTACACGCCCTAAAAGTGTCTGCTCTAGACAATATTCTCTTGAGACAAAGTCTCAATATGTAGCCCCTGCCTGATTTGGAACTCGCTATGTAGATCAGTCTGGCCCCAAACTCACAGAAATTCATCCTCCCGCCTTTGGCTTCCCTGAGTATTGCCATTAAAGGGGCACGCTACCACACTACCTTCCAGTTACGATTTTGTGAGGGTCAGTTGCTCCTCAGCTCATCCTTGTATTGGGTCAGTTAAAGGAAAGCCTGACTTTGTTAAGGTGGCCAGATCTCACTGTGGAGCATGACTCCCTTTCCCAGAGACTCATGCAGACTTTTAGATTTCCCAGCACAGTTGTGGAGCCCAGAAGGTGGGCTCATGGTCACCTGGCTTCAGGGAGGCGGAGGTTGGGAATTTAGGGAGAGAGAATGTCACATCTCTGCAGTTTCCTTAAGTCCCATCCTCACTGGAGTACCTAGAAAGTACTGGCTCCTAGATTCTCCCTCGGCTAGAATGGCTGGACAAAGCAAATGTCTGTCTGGGAGAAGAGGGATTGGTCCTTTAGTCTTCTGTCACTGGGTCAGTCATGTACTAGTTTTTACCTTATAAAAGCATGAAGACTTCACTCGGGGGCTTGACTTTCTGTCCAAACTCACGGAACAGACCGTTATTTTCCTGTATGGTACTAGGCGTGCACAGAAGGTAGGGTGGGGGTAGTGGGGGGGTCAATCGTGTATGATGGGACCAGCTGGGGAACACAGGGCTAGAGAATGCCAGACCTCTAAAGGTATCCTAACAGTTCACATTCATTGGAGGACCCAGAAAACACCAGCACTTAGTTCTCCCTCAGCTAGACTGGGAGCTCTAAGGAAACATGGCCTCTTTTTCTTTGTGTGTGTAGGTTGGCTTCTATAGTCCTTCTTCCAAACCAAACCAAACCAAATGAAATCACTTAACCTAACCTTATCTTAACATTTGACTTTGAGGTAGTGCTTGAGGAACACAGAAAGTGGGGTTGGGGTGCGGTGGAGGGAGATAGGAGGAATGTGGTTGGGAGTGTGGGGGGGGTAAGGGTAGCATGGAGGTTCTGGAGTGGCAAGAATAGAAAAAGTCACATCTCTCTCACACCCTGAAGGTTGTTGGTGGTTGGAGAGCCTAGAAAAGACAGGTGCCTAAATTCTCTCTCAACTAGGTTGGAACTGTGAAGAAAATGTATGGGACCTTCTTAATATAGGGGAGGGTTGCCTCTATGCTCTTCCATTCACTACCGTTTATAACAACCTCCACACCTTCTAAAGATGCCAAGACTTCACTTTTGACCCTAGCTTTCCTTCCCCATGGACCTGCATAGGCTGTTAGCTCTTCAACAACTACCCCTAGAAGCCGGATGGTGGTGGCGCACGCCTTTACTCCCAGCACTCAGGAGGCAGAGGCAGGTGGATCTCTGTGTGTTCGAGACCAGCCTGGTCTACAAGAGCATCCAGGACAGGCTCCAAAAATCACAGAGAAACCCTGTCTCGAAAAAAACAAAAAACAAAAAAGTGTGTTCGAGACCAGCCTGGTCTACAAGAGCATCCAGGACAGGCTCCAAAAATCACAGAGAAACCCTGTCTCGAAAAAAACAAAAAACAAAAACAACTACCCCTAGAGCACAGAAGGTAGGGGGCAGGTGGGGGTAGGTTGGAGGGTGGGGTAATAAAGAGGGTGCAGGGAGTGGATATGATGAGAGACTCTCACACCATCATAGTGCGCTAAAGGCCCAGAGAATATCCTACTGTCCCATCATCATGGAAAGCCTTAAAACTGTTGGTGCCTAGTCTCTCCAGCTTGGATGAAAAGCTACAAAAATACCTGTGATCTAGTCCCTGTATATCTATATATATACATACACACATATGTTGGTGGGGAGAGGCCTGTTCCTTGCTCTTCCTTTCACTGGGCTATGGGAGGGAGGTGACCTATTATACTGCCGTTGGCTCAGGTACTGAGCCTCCTTAAGTTCTAACAGAGATCTTACTGACTCTTCCTCCCAACTGACTGGCCAGATCATTAGTTTTCCCAGTTAGTGCTGGCCAAGCCCAGAAGGCTTGCTTTGCTCCTGTGGCCTTCTGGCAAACAGAATGTGCTCTTAGTGACAGTTTAAAATCAACTCATCCACCTTAACTGCTGGCTTTCTGAGGTCTTTCCCCAGAGCAGAATTTCCACAATTCTTCTGGTTCTAGTTTGCTGTCTATTGACAATAAAACACGAAACAATAGCAGCTTGGGGAGTGTCTCAGCCTTTCTATCGCTGTGATAAAACACCGTGACTAAGAGCAACTTTGGGGAGGAAGGGGCTTATTTTTGCTTACAATTTTCCAGTCACTCTCCCTCACTAAGAGAAGTCAGAGTAGAACTTGATGCAGAAAACTGGAGGCTCCTTTCGGCTTGCTCCCTCTGACTAGCTCAACCTGCTTTCTTATGAAACCCTGGATCACCTGGCCAGGGGAAGCCCACAGCCCACAGTGGGCTGGACCCTCCTACCTCAACCATTAATCAATAAAATGCCCCACAGACTTGCCTACCAGCAATCTGCTGGAGGCATTTTTCTCAGTTGAGGTTCCCTCTTCCCAGAAGCCCTTAACCTGTGTCAAGTTAAAAAGTAGCCACACAGGAGATAAAAGTTTATTTCATCTCTTTAAGGTACTTTCAAACTTCCCTCTGAAAGCTCACAAGGCAGGCCTTCATTTTTAGCATTTCTCTGCATTCTTATCTTCTAAGGTCCTACACAGAACAGCTCTTTCTTTAAGCGATGGGCACACAACAGCTTTTCTAGCCCAAACCACCACAATCCTTCCCAAAACACGGATAAGTCTGTCACAGCAATTGCCGTACTGGTTGGTATAAGTTTCTGTTCTAGTACACTTTCTGTTGCTGTGGTAAATGCCGACCAAAACTAACTTGGGGAGGAAAAGGTTTATTTTACTTTACAGCATAGAGTCTGTCAGAAGGGAAGCCAAGACAGGAGCTCAAGGCCGGAGCCTGGAGGCAGGAACTGAAGCAGAGTCCATAGAGGAGTGTTTCTCACTAGCTTGCTCCCCAAGTCTTGACCAGCTTGGTTTGTTTGCTTATTTATTTATTTACATTTTTATTTTTTTTGTACAACCCAGGAGGTACCCAGGGGGACACAACTGGGGACCTCCTACTTGTCCAGGGATAGTATGCACTACCCACAGTGAGCTGGGTCCTCCCACATCAAACATTCTTCAAAAAAATGCCCCAGAGATTTGCCTACAGGCCAATTTGATGGGGCATTTTCTCAACCAAGTTCCCCCTTTCCTTCATGGCTCTCCAGTCTGTATCAGGTTGACAAGAAGCTACCCAGTACAAACCCCTCCTCAGTCTTTCTTGATGCCTGAATGTTTTAACAAAGCCTCTAATCCTGACAGGTTGGCCCGCCCCCCCCCCCCCCCCACATAGCCTCTCACTGCCACTGTTTCCTCAGGAAGGGAGCTTCCTGTCCCAAATTCTTTTAGTCTTTTGTTTTTTATGGATATTTTTTGCTTGCTTTATTTTGTTTTTGTTAGGCAGGGTTTTATTGTGTACCCCTGGCTGGTTAGGAATTTGTTACGTAGACCAGGCTGGCGTCAAACTCACAGAAATCCACCTCCTGCTTCTGCCTCCTGAGTGCTGGGGTTAAAGGTAACCCCATGAGGTG
>NW_004949155.1:1958338-1958789 GCF_000317375.1 Microtus ochrogaster
AGGAGGGCAAGGAGACACACATGAAGAAGAGTCCCTGCAGATCAGAGAAGGAACTTGGGAGCCAACCCCATTTTTCTTCTAGGGCTGGGGGTTTTAAGTGTTTTTGGTGGCCTGAGATGGGAGCCTTTCTCCCAATTTTGGGTTAGCTTAAATAAGAAAGGGGAACCAATAGACCACAGCCTCAGATAAACATGCATTTATGATGATGTAGACTAGGTCCCCCTCACCTAATTTTTCATTGGTCAATTTAGTCAAAGAAAGGGAAGCTGGTAGACTCAGCATCAGGGGAACATACTAAGGGCTACCTTTGAATACACATTTGACAAGTCTGGACTGGTTAAACAGAAAGGAGCCCCTGCTGGCAGGAGAAACAGCCTACCAAGTCTTTGTCTCAGAATGTGGAGTTCTTAGAGATCTTTCTGGTTCTAGTTTGCTGTCTATTGACAATAAA
>NW_004949155.1:1962570-1963533 GCF_000317375.1 Microtus ochrogaster
GAGCATTCTTTAGATATATACCCAAAAGTGGTATCACTGGGTCTTGAGGAAGGTTGTTTCCTAATTTTCTGAGAAATTGCCACACTGACATCCAAAGGAGCTGTACCAGCTTGCATTCCCATCAGCAATGCAGAAGTGTTCCCTTTCCCCCATAACCTCTTCAGCATAAGTTGTCATCAGTGTTTCTTATCTTGGTCATTCTTACAGGTATAAGATGGAATCTCAGAGTTGTTTTGATTTGCATTTCTCTGATGACTAAGTATGTTGATCATTTCCTTAAGTGTCTCTCAGCCATTTTAGGTTCCTCTGTTGAGAGTTCTCTGTTTAGGACTATACTCCATTTTTTTTATTGGATTATTTGGTTTTTCTTTCTTTTCTTTTTCTTTTCTTTTTTTTTTTCTTGAGACAGGGTTTCTCTGTAGCTTTGGAGCCTGTCCTGCAACTAGCTCTTGTAAACCAGGCTGGCCTCGAACTCACAGAGATCCACTAGCCTCTGCCTCCCGAGTGCTGGGATTAAAGGCATGTGCTACCACTGCCTGGCTGGATTATTTGTTCTTTTGATGACTAATTTCTTGAGATCTTTGTATATTTTGGAGATCAGACCTCTGTCTGATGTGGGGTTGGTGAAGATCCTTTCCCATTCTGTAGGCTGTCATTTTGTCTTGTTGACCTTGTCCTTTGCTTTACAGAAGTTTTTCAGTTTCAAGAGGTCCCATTAATTAATTGTTTCTCTCAATGTCTGTGCTACTGGGGATGTGTTTAAGAAGTGGTCTCCTGTGCCAATGCATTCAAGTGTATTTCCTACTTTCTTTTCTGTGAGGTTCAGTGTGGCTGGCTTTATGTTGAAGTCTTTGATCCATTTGGACTTGAGTTTTGTGCATGGTGATAGATATGGATCTATTTTTATTCTTCTACATGTTGATATCCAGTTATGCCAGTACCATTTGTTAAATATGCTTTTTT
>NW_004949155.1:1965128-1965652 GCF_000317375.1 Microtus ochrogaster
GGCATGGTCTGCATAGCAAATTCCAGGTCAGCCTAGAACAGGAGAGAACCTGTCTTAAAAAAGAGTTGTGTTTGCATGTCAAGTTGACAAGGAATGGAGTGTCCTAGCCATCTTGAACTGTCAACTTGACACAGTCAAGAAGGGATTCTCAATAGAGGGCTTGAACAGATAAGGTTTGTCTGTGGATGTGTCTATGGGGGGTTTTCTTGACCATTAACTGATGCAGGATAGCACAGCCCATTGTGGCCTGCTCCAGCCATGGGCAGGAGGTCCTAGACTATATAAGAAAACAAATTAACCATGAGCCTGAGAGTGTGCTACTAAGAAACATCCCTTTATGGTTTCTTCTTTAAGTTCCTGCTTGAATTTTTGCTCTGATGTCCCTTAATGACAGACCACGACTCACAATTGTAAGCCAAAGCCGAGCAGAGGTGGCGCATGCCTTTAATCCCAGCACTCGGGAGGCAGAGGCAGGCGGATCTCTGTGAGTTCGAGACCAGCCTGGTCTACAGAGCTAGTTCCAG
>NW_004949155.1:1965752-1969477 GCF_000317375.1 Microtus ochrogaster
TCAAGTATTCTACTTTATTTACATTAAGAGTCTAACCTATTAAAGTAAAATTTTGAAATTGCTTCAAACTACAAAAATTTCAGATAAACAGTCTAACTTCAAAACTGACAATTGAGGGCTTAGTAAGGAAAAGGCACTTGCTTCTATGTTTGACAGACAGTCTTAACAAACAAAAAAAAAAAACCCAAAAAATTGTAAGCCAAATAAAGTCTTTCTTCCTCCAAGTTGCTTGTTTGGTCATGTCATGATATTTGTCACAACAGAATTAAACCAGACACTTGATGTTTTTATGGCCATAGATCCATTTAGTGTTTGATAAGTTCCCTGGCACCATGCACAAAAATCCCCGAGACTCAGCTATACTCCAATGCTGGGCAGAATGGAACTTTCTGGTCTCACCTAGGAAGACACTCAGGAGGGTTGGTCATCCAGTGTCTTGAGCCCCATCATGTTTCCTGTAATTTGCTGGACAAGTCTCAGACACAGTGAGAGAACTACTTCTTCAAAGCAGCACATTCTGGAACCCAAACACATTAAGAATGGACTCATCTATTTTCAGATGATAGAGATTTTTTTTTTTGGTTTTTCGAGACAGGGTTTCGCTGTGGCTTTGGAGCCTGTCCTGGAACTAGCTCTGTAGGCCAGGCTGGTCTCGAACTCACAGAGATCCGCCGGCCTCTGCCTCCCGAGTGCTGGGATTAAAGGTGTGTGCCACCACCGCCCGGCAGAGATTTTTTTTTAAGTATATTGGTGATTACTGTTTCCATTAAAATGTACTTCAAGAAACACAGGGAAACCATAGAATTAAAAATAAGAGTGTTTGTATTAGTGCTTATTTTATTTAGATTGCTATGATAAAACAACATGACCACTGGGCAATGGTGGTACACATCTTTAATCCCAGCACAGCACACTGGAGGCAGAAGCAGGTGGATCTCTGTGAGTTTGAGATCAGCTGGATGGTGTTCACATGGACACTGGGCAGGGTAAAACCACTGAGTTTGATGATGTAATGATGTGTTCAATTTGCCTTCTTTGTAGTTTTGACTGCTTGCAAAAGTGTGTTCAGGACTTCCTAATATGGAAGGGGGGAGAGTTCATGGGGGCCCCAACTGCAGACGAAAGATGAAAGATTACAGGCAAGTAAGGAAGTCCGAGAGCAGAAGTAGTCTTTCCCAGGAAGAGCACACCCAGTTCATTATCCAGTACCAAGTGGTTAGCCATAAAATCTTATCCATACAAGTGACATTATATGAAGTAAGAAGGTTATATTTATATATTTAGGAAGTTATTATTATTATTATTACTATTGTGTTTTTTTTTTTTTGAGATAGGGTTTCTCTGTGTAACCCTGGGTGTCCTGGAACTTACTCTGTAGACAGGGTGGCCTTGAATTTAGAGATTCAGGTGGCTGCCTCTGCATCCTGACTGATGGGATTAAAGGCATATGCCATCACACCTGGCTTATAAATATATATATATATATGTATATGTATAATGTGTGCATGGTTGTAACAATAATTCAAGAAAAATCAAGCAAATAGAAAAGGGGAAAATGATGTAATTATATTTTATATTTTAATTTCAAAAAATAAAAACTTGATTTAAAAAAAAAAAGTGTTCATGTTTCTAGCCCAAAATGTTATTCCAGTTTCCACATTAAATGTCCACAATTCTGTGTAGTCCTGTTAGAAACACTCACTCTTCTGTAGGGCTATAGCATACATGTACTCTTGGAAATGAGTTCATCATGATTGACCAAGTGTGTTCTGTGTTGAATGCATCTGTAGTTCTCTGGCAAGAGATCAGAAATGCCTAAAAAAATTCTTCGCCTTTGTCATCTTCAACACTGGCCAGGCTGAGTGTGGTGTGAACTGCAGGGCAGCCCACAAGGCACTCCTACGGGATGGGATGGGTCACACAATAAACACCGAAAGACACAGGTAAAGGCCATTGTTTGGGGAGGGGTGGGTGTGCGGTAGGCTCATACCGGAGCAGGTCTTCAGAGGAGGGCTGTTTTCAGCAGCCTGATAGGTACTGGCATCTGCTGTTCTGGGCTGTACAGTGGGAAAAGATCTTACCGTTCCAATGGAAGGAATGAAATTAAGGCTGGAATGCTTGTAAAAAATGATACTGAGCACCAGGCAGTGGTGGTGAGTGCCTTTAATCCCAGCATTCAGGAGGCAGAGACAGGTGAATCTCTTAGTAGGAGGCCAGCCTGGTCTACAGAGAGAGTTCTAGGACAGCCAAGGCTGCCCAGAGAAACCCTGTCTCTGGGGAGTCAGGGGATGATGGTGATAAATGTGTGCAAAAGATCTTGATGCAAAATTTTATTTTCATGGTGAAAGCTGTAATATATATGTATATGTATATGTATATGTATATGTATATGTATATGTATATGTATATGTATATGTATATGTATATATTCCCAACAAACAGTAACATCCAAAAATTCAAGGTTCTGATTTTGTTCAATTTAAGATAATGGAGAAAAAAAGCCATTTTAAAACTAAGCTGTTGCTTTGCATGGTGGCACATGCCTTTATCTAAGCACTAAGGAGTCAGGCAGGTGAATCCGTGTAAATTGAAAGCCAATGTGGTGGAGTTTCAGGACAGCCAGGGGTACAGAATGAGACCCTGTCTTATACCCACATAAACCGCTCCCCACCCAAAGTCAAGCTGTTGGTACCCATTCTGCCTGCTTATAAATAATAAATAAGGTGGGGTTCTGGGTCCTTAAGAACCAGTATCTACAAAACCCCAGCAGTGAGAAAGGGAAGCCTAGCCAAAGAGCTATTTACAATTGAACTGCTGGAAAGGGAACATCTAGTTTCTACACTGTGTATAGCAACCATACTCCAGGGCAGACCCCAAGTAGATAAAATGAACTTCATGGTTTTGCATGATTTTATTTTGTTTTTGATATTTTTGTCCTGTTTATTTCCTTTCTTTCATCTCTCCCCTTCCTTCCTTCCTTCCTTCCTTCCTTCCTTCCTTCCTTCCTTCCTTCCTTCCTTCCTTTCTTTCTTTCTTTCTTTCTTACTTTTTGTGTTTTTTCAAGACAGGGTTTCTCTGTATAGCCTTGCCTGTCCTAGAATTAACTCTGAGGAGGAGGCTGACTTTGAACTCACAGAGATCTGTCTGCCTCTTCTTTCCAAGTGCTGGAATTAAAGGCGTGTACCACCACTGCCCAGCATCTTTTTTTCTTTTTAAGTTTGTCTGTTTTGATTTTCACTTTTTGTTGTTTTTCTTGTCTTTTGGGGGTGGGCATGAGGTTCAGTGGCTAGCAAGGTGGAGAGGATCTGGAGGCTTGGGGAAGAAGAAATTATGACCAAAATGTATGAAAAACATTTTAATAAAAATTAAAAAATGAAACAAAAAATCAAGTCTTATCAGATTGAGTTTTATGGTACAGGTCTTTAATCCCAGCACTTGAGAGTCAGAAGTTTGGGGATCTGTGAGTTTCAGGCCAGGCAGGTTTACAGAGTGACTACCAGGCCAGCTACTCATGAGACCCTGATTCAGATAAACAAATAAAATTAAATCAAGTATTCTACTTTATTTACATTAAGAGTCTAACCTATTAAAGTAAAATTTTGAAATTGCTTCAAACTACAAAAATTTCAGATAAACAGTCTAGCTTCAAAACTGACAATTGAGGGCTTAGTAAGGAAAAGGCACTTGCTTCTATGTTTGACAGACAGTCTTATTTCTTCCTTCAA
>NW_004949155.1:1970537-1973242 GCF_000317375.1 Microtus ochrogaster
GGAGGACGGGAGGAGGTGGAAATTTTCAATTAAAAAAATGTTCATATAAGTTACAACTACTAAAATTAACCCCAAATTCTGTTCAGTTCATATTATAGCTAGAATTTTAAGGGGAAAGGCCCCAATTCCAACAACCTGATTGATTAAGCTTGACTATGTATTTCTATATGCCGAGTAAAGAGAATGCTTGAGGCTGGAGAGCGGGCTCAGCAGTAAGAAGCATTTGCTGCTATTTCAAGGACCTGGGTTTGACTCCCAGTACCCACATAGCCATTTCCAAAGGATCCAGCAGTCTTCTGACCTTTGCAGACACTGCACACATGCTGAACTTACATACATGCAGTCAAAACATTCATACATATCAAATAAAATCCCTAAAAAGAGACAAAGAGAGGGTATTTAATCAATGGGATCACATTGGACAAGCATACAGAGCTTTCTAATGGTCGAAGATCTTTCTTTGGGGGTACTGATATGTACTTTTCTTTTGGATTTAAATAAAACTGTAAAAAAAAGGTAAGGTGTGTAGATAGACAGTTCTGGTCACAGCGTTATACCTTGATTCTTGTCTCACTTCTGCCTTCATGAGATTGTAGAAAGGTCCCTATTACTCGAGATATGAATTGGTTTTCAAGTGCTAATTGTTCCTATTCCAGGATTTGGCACCATCTAGGCTATGTCTCCTATTTTATTATTATGTTACTTATTTTATTATTAAAATCTGGCACATGGGAAAAGACAATTATTATTATTAGGGACAGACTTTTCTGTGTAGTCCTGGCTGTCCTGGAAGTCACTCTGTAGACCAGGCTGGCTTTGAACTCACAGAGATCCACCTGCCTCTGCCTCCCGAGTGCTGGGATTAAAAGTACATACCACCACTGCCCAGCTGATAACTTGTTAAATTAAAAAAATACTATATGCTTATCTAATTTCTTCTGTACTGTAACTGTTCCTTACCCATATTCCTGTAATTAATCTCAATAAAACTCATTGGTTCGCCAAGTTAGATTTAGGTGCTATCCAGACTTTGGTCTATGGTTGGTTTTCTATCTAGAGTTAGTAGAAGTTTGTTCAGATCTTTCCAGAAATAGTGTCACACAACACGGAATCCCATTTTTAAAAAAATACTAATCTTGGCTGTTCAAAATGCCTGTTTTCACTAGGTGTGATGGCACATATCTTCAATCCCCATACTCAAGAGGCAGAGACTGGTGGAATTCTATGAGTTAGAAGCCAACTTTGTCTGCATTGGGGAGTTTCAGGCCAGCCAGGACTACAACAGAGTGAGGCCCTGTCTCGTTAAATAAAAATAAATAAATTTAATGAAATAAAATAGATGCCTATTTCTCTCACCTGTTGCCTTTGTTTTGTTAGGCTAGACAGTGTTCTTGATTTATTTTGATTTTAGACATATTACTCTCATTATATGCTTCATGTTATGTCAAGTACAGAGGATAAAAAAATAAAATCAGACTGAGATCTTAATGGCTAGCAAAGTTTGATAATATGGTCCAGGAGTGCCTTTCTTAATGACTTTCCCAACTAGTCTCCTCTCCCAAAGACTGCTTTCCCAACCGCGTCTCAGCCTTATCTATGGAATGTTTGGGTTTGGCTTCCCACACTCACAAAGTGTGCTGAAGAGCAACAGGAAGAACTGAGAACTGGAGTTCTTGGAAAGAAAGCGCACCTTTTATTGAACCTTCTTCAAGGCCGATTAACTGATTAGAACTTCAAAGATTGTGGAAAAAGTTGGAATGCTGCTGGTCCAGAGCCTGATTTAGTTTATCTTGGGCTATATTTAGCCCCTAAAAAGTTTTTTTTAAGTCGAAATTTATTCATTTTATTTTATGATAGTGTTTTGTCTTCATGTATGTTTTGTGCACCATGTGATTGCTTGGTGCTTGAGGTAAGAAGAAAACATCCATCCCCTGGAAGTGGAGTTACAGTTAGCTGTGAGTCACTATGTAGGTGCTGGGACTTGAACCTGGTTCCTCTGAAAGCCATGCTCTTAATTGCTGAGCCAACTTATCAGCCTGATATATATTTAGTTTCCTTAATTTCTATTCCTTAGCCACCTCTGTTTCTGACCCAATATCCTTGTAACTAACAGATAAAATCATTTAGGATGTATTAATGTAACACACCCCTAATTTCCATGACCCGAAAGGCTAAGATTGACATCAGATAACCTTTAAGACCTATAACTCTGATTTCTCCTCTTGGTTGTAACTGTTATCTTTACCAATGTGTTTAAAAGGTGCCTTGTTTGGTGCTTTTCTTATTCCTGGGCTATACCTGACTCTAGAATAAAGTGTCTCCTACCCTTTTTGAGGTGAGAGTGGTATTTTTGTGTTGATAGTCATAATAGCACAAAATAGGTTAAGACACAAATGGGCTAAAAGATTCAGATACTACTACATTCCATACAGATACTGTCATTCTATGTTTGAACACCGCCCCTTTCTAGGCCTTATTTATTTTTTTCACCTAGCACATTGGGGTGTTGGAAGAAAAAAACCAGAATTCCTGGGGGGAGTTCTAAAAACACAGATGCCTGATCACTACATCCCAGAGATTCTGGTTGTTTGGGGATGGGGCTCAAATACCAAAGTTCATTACATTTCTCAATTAGATCTCACAAGTTGGGGATGAAAACCACAGAACTCTGAGTCTATCAGTTGGCCCTTTGGGGAAAAGCAGTT
>NW_004949155.1:1974434-1976040 GCF_000317375.1 Microtus ochrogaster
AAAAAAAAAAGATTAGTGGTAATTGAATTTGTTTTAGCATTGGGTAATTTGATTGACCTCTTTTGGCCTCCCTGGTTATCCAATGTGAGCTCGAAATTTCAGCCCAGCTCAAACGCTCTAAATACTATTCTAAGGACAGTCCGGGATGTGACTGCTTTGTGACTGTCAGAGCTTCACACCCAGAAAGTGGGAAGGATAAAGAATGGACCTCTTCAGCGCACAAAGAGGATAAAGTCAGTTTTAAACAAAGCAAGCAATTAGGAAGCTCACTTTTCTTCTCAAGAATGAGTTCTGTATCTTTAAGTCAGAGTACATGCCGGGCAGTGGTGGCGCACACCTCTAATCCCAGCACTCGGGAGGCAGAGACAGATGGATCTCTGTGAGTTCGAGACCAGCCTGGTCTGTAGAAAGAGTTCCAGGACAGGCTCCAAAGTCACAGAGAAACCCTGTCTTCAAAAATAAAACAAAACAAAATTACAGAGCATGCAAGCTGTAAATCTCTACAGCTGCTGGGATGAAGAGGAAGCCCTGGGTTTTGAGTTAGGGTCCAAGCAAGAAGGCATGTTCAGTAATGAAGGTTGACAAGTAGTTGTGAAATGGTCTCCAAGTGCAAGTGGAGTAACTATATTAAAAAGGGTTATTGTTTCATGTGTATGTGAGTGCCTGTGTGAATTTATGAGCACCACATACTTTCGGTGCCTATGGAGGCCAGAGAGCATCGGATCCCTGGAGCTAGACTTACTGATAGTTGCAAGCCGCTTGCTGTGGGCGAGGTCTTGTTCTTTGTAAAAGCAGTAAGCCCTCTTAAACACTGAGCAATCCCTCCAGCTTTGGGTTAACTCCTAAAGATGAAGACAATAGTATGCCATTTTCTAATCTTGGGAGCAGACCAGAAAGTCAGTCTCCACCTAGAGGCAGAGTCGGAGCTCAGATTCCATCCTTTCCACCTGGAGGAAGTTTAGCTTTCCCATGAAATCTCCCTGAAATCTCCACCTTCTTGAAAGGAAATTGAAGACCTAAGAATAGTAATTGTAAATTGTAAGGGGGCAGGGAATTGGAGTTCAGGTGAAAAAACAGATCAATCCAGAAAGGCCCATTCTCATAGCCGCAAGGCTACCAATCCCGGTCTATCTACCTAACAACAGTGTTAAACTTTGATAGAGAAACAGAAGCCAGCAGATATGCATATTAATCTGACCATGAGTTAAGCTGTTAGAACTGTGGAAAATCTCTTCCTGCAAAGCAAGTTTCTCTTTTGTGCTAGGTCTTTCACCTTTTCCTCTACCAGCATGGGGTTCCTGGGCAAGTTTTAGCTGTTAGGGCTCCATTATTTTAGGGTTCTTATCTTATTGTGAGATGGAGATAAGCCATTGGGATTCATTCATGGCAAATAATTCTTCCAGGCTTTTTGAATGCATTTGCTTCTATTGTTTTATAGTACATTGCATGCATTCTTTTCTTTCTTTCTTTCTTTCTTTCTTTCTTTCTTTCTTTCTTTCTTTCTTTCTTTCTTTCTTCCTTCCTTCCTTCCTTCCTTCCTTCCTTCCTTCCTTCCTTTCTCTCTCTCTTTTTTTTTTTTAGACAGAGTTTCTCTGTTATGGAACTC
>NW_004949155.1:1976320-1993023 GCF_000317375.1 Microtus ochrogaster
AGTCAATGGAGGCTGGATCTCCTGGAACTGGAGTTACAGCTGCCATGTGAGTGCTAGGAAACTCAGATCCTTTGCAAGGGCAGCAGATGGTCTAATCTGCTGGGCCATCCCTCTAGCTCCCCCTTGATATTTAAAGATATTTTTATGTGAATGTGTGTGTACCTGAGTATGTGTATGCACATCATATGCATACAGGAGCCCATGGGGAGGGGTCAGACGATGTGTCAGATTTCCTTAGAACTGAAGACAGTGACTCACCATGTAGGTGCTGGGAATCGAACCCAGACCATTTGCAGGAGTAGTAAGTGCTTTTAACTGCTGAGCCATCTCTCTAACCCTTGCTTTACTATTTTTGATGAAATTTGCAAAAGGTATACTTGTACAACTGGATGTTTTGCAGATGAGTACAACTCACATAGGAGATGCTAGGAACCTGTGATGAGTCAAAACTGGCTAAGTAGCTTCACATTTCCGCACTCCTTGAGTAAACACTTACATTTAGTAAGGTCATTTAAAAACAACTTTTTAGGGGCTGGAGAGATGGCTCAGCGGTTAAGAGCATTGCCTGCTCTTCCAAAGGTCCTGAGTTCAATTCCTAGCAACCACATGGTGGCTGACAACCATCTGTAATGAGGTCTGGACAGAATATTGTATGCATAATAAATAAATATTTAAAAAAAACAACTTTTTACTTAGCCACATGCAAACACTGGGTACAACGAAGGCTCCCAAATTCAATAAATGGCACAAATTACTCATAAATTACTTACAGAATCAGACACAATTCTAACCAATGGGATTTTGCAATATGTAAAATACTGTCATTTAAAGGAAGCTTCAAGTAATGATCTTTACAAAGATTTATTTAATATTATTAGTTTCATTACTAACACCAGCTGGTCTGGAACCTGCTAGTGTGGAATTTACTATGTAGATCATGCTGGCTTTGAGTTTATCATAACCTTCCTGCTTCCGGCTCCCAAGTGCTGGGATTAGAGGTCTGAGACACCATGTCTGGTTTGTTGAATTTAGGTGTTAGACCGCTACCAATGGGGTCGGAAGGAACTTTCTTTGTTTTTGTTTTTTTTTTTCAGTTTTCCAAGGCAGGGTTTCTGTGCAGTTCTGCAATTCCCTCTATAGGGCTGGCCCTGAACTCAGAGACCTGCCTGCCTTTGCCTCCTGAGTGCTGGGACTAAAATGTGCACCACCAACCACCCTGTGGAAGGAACTTTCTAAAGTGAACATGTTTGACCTTAACTATGGTTATAGCTTCATAAGGTCTAAACTTACGTAACGTTAATATAAATTAATATAAATTAACTTTATTATACAACATGATTAAATGTGACCTGGAAGTAAGCCAAATAAACCCTTTTCTATTAAAAAAGAAAAGTGGGAAAAGTTCTTTTAATTACATTTAGGTATTAATTTTTATTCATTTATTTATATTCTTTCTCTGGGGGGGCATGTGAAGAGGTCAAAGGAAATCTTGTAGGAGTTAGTTCTCTCCTTTCACCAAGTAGCTCTCAGGAATTGAACTCAGGTCACCAGGCTTGGCAACAAGTGCCTCTGTACCAGCTGAGTTCTTGTACCCACCCCCAAGTAATGAAAACACAAAGCAGGAAAGAAAGAAGGTGCACCCCAAAGCCACAGGGTTCAATTCATTAACATAGATTTGTACTTTATTGGAATTTTGCATCCTGAGAATAAAATTTTATCTGACAAGTGAACAACGA
Source organism: Microtus ochrogaster (assembly GCF_000317375.1). Taxonomy (NCBI): domain Eukaryota; kingdom Metazoa; phylum Chordata; class Mammalia; order Rodentia; family Cricetidae; genus Microtus; species Microtus ochrogaster. The sequence continues at coordinate 1,978,057 of NW_004949155.1, forward strand.
CAGAAGCAGCAGTGAAAGTTTCAGAGGCAGGTATCCTTCATTTTGGCACAGCTGTATATAGGTCGAGTTCTTTCAGGGGAGTCAATCCTGGACTCCAGGGGGAAGAGGAATTCATTCCACAGGCTACATAACACTACAAGATGCATGAAAGTTCGTGGTTTGAAGGACATATCCACTGTTATTCTCTTCTGGTAAAGCTGTCCAAACAGGAATCCTCTGCCAAAATGTAGAAGTCACTTATATTTCAACCAGATTTTTTTTTGAACAATGACAGCTCTGTAGCTATCTGGATGTCCTGTTCTTGCAGTAGAGATTCACACTTGTATGTGGTTAGTCCAAGGATGGCAAACTAGCTTGTAGATTATATAATTTCAAACATTTGAAACTTGTTCCAAAGTACAGGCATTAAAACAGTTTCCAACTATTTGCTTACAATAAAACAGAAAAGCAGGAAAATTATGCCAAGATAAAAGCAAATCAAATAAACAGGAGTAAAAGGAACATTAGAGAACTTATTGCCTTGCTTATCACACAGACATCACACAAACTTTAAGAGGCTGAGAAATTGTCATTTAGACCAACATGACACCAGAACACTGCACATTTGAATCCTCTGTGTGTGTACATGGACACGCCTCAGTGAATCAGTTCAGTTTCAGAATCCTGAAACAAACCAAAACTGGGCAAATTATAATCCAAATTTATAGCCCAATCTCTCTCCTCTCCCTCTCCCTCTCTCTCTCTGTCTCTCTCTCTCTGTCTCTCTCTCTTCATCATCCAGGAACTAGGAAGCAATATGTTGAGAGGGTCAAATAATCCTGATTCTTTTAGAAAAGTGGCTCCCAACTTTTTCATTATATGGATCTCTAAATTCCTTCCCCATTTTCAAGTACATATTAAAGTACACTTAAGGACGCCTTCCTATTTTCCATTAAATACAAGCACACTTCCGTTCACAGTTTCTGATCAGTGTTGGTAAGCAATGTTGAAAGACAGAACAGGAAAGAAGATGAGCAAAATGCATGCTGATTCCATGTCTTGTTTGGCTGGTGGAGAAGGAATGTGATAGGTCAGTGTGTGGCCTTTAGTGTTATTTTTCGAATTAATTCTTGAAAAAGGCTCAAGGATACTTTCCACTGCTCTCTTTATCTGCCCCAAGCTAGAACCACTGGTTTACACCCACCTGTTCTCCCTAAATCAAGTATTACTATAGTACAATCATTCATGTTTAACAAATAGGGTATTGGCAACAAAAGTGACTATGGAAAAAATAAATCAAGCACACACTTACTCTGTAGGGTGTTACCAAGAAAGAAAACAACAATGTGGATTGAAAGCCACATCTCCTTAGAAATTATGTAATTATTCGATCCAATATTTCTTTTAGTCAGTTTCTAAGCATATGAGCACATGAAAAAGACCTTCAATATCCCTGTGAGGTAGGTCCAGATGTCGTCCCCACTTCAACAATGAGAACATGAGGTACAGAGGGATTAAGCAGCCGAGCTAAAAATTAAACCAAAAGCGACTTGGGGTTTAACTCTAGGCCATTTTCCTTTCCACTTAATTTTCTAAATTCATTCCAATAGATTTTGTTGAGGGTAGGGAACTTGGTGAGAGACTGAAGCAGATGTGAAATTGAATATGCAACTCTTCACATACTCTAAGGGGACACTTTTCCATGTCTGCTGTTGTCACAGCTCCAATTCTTGCCTGGATACCAACTGCATAGTTGTATCCCACATGCAAACAGAGATCCCAGCCCTTGCTTCCTAGGGAAATGCTATTCACTTTTCTCAGCACAGAGGGGATAGGTCTACCAGAGATTTGGTTCTTTGAGTGTGCTTTTATTAACACACATCGACTAGCAGCCAGGCAGCAAACTGAACTCAAACTGCGCAAGGCACTGTGAGTTTCCACCAAGTCTGCACAGTCAAGATCTTCCACGGCTTCTCAGAAAAATGGTGTGTTAGATCATTTCTCATTTTTTTTTTGTTGTCCAGCTCAAGGTTCAACCTTCTCCTTTTACAGATGGAAACACTGACATGTACTTTAGGTCACTTGCCTGGGGGCCACAATATTAGATTGTTTCTTCATTAAGTTTGACTTCGACAAAATTCACAGAAAATGGAACATATTCTCAGGTTGCCATCATCAAAATAAAAAAGCTGGCTCAGAATCAGGTAAGGAAATGTTGGAACAAGGTAAGGATATACACACATATATACACACACTCACACATACATACATGGAAGGATATACTTATAGATATCTTCAATTATTTTAGCTCACAAGTACATGAACAAGTATTAATAAACTTATTCTTCACCATGAAAAACCTCCCAACAGTTCAGCACTCAAGGGATCCTGAATGACTTGATAGTTGTAAAATAGACCTTTTTCTTTTCTTTTTTTAATAAGAAGCAGATTTTTATAGGCATATTTAGACTTAATTTCAATGAACTTGAACACTTCCAGTTAATTTAGTAAAAAAAAAATATTTCTACTATGTGAATTTTTCCGATTAATCAGGTAAGTATATTCTATATTTGCCTAGGGCATATAGTAAATTCAAATGAAATTTTGTTTGGGGTCTGCATGTTCAAGTAGTGCTTTAATTTTTAAGTGGCAGCTTATCTGTAAACAAAAATCAAAGTGCTAATGACTTACAAGGTCACAGACATTTGGAAATACCTAATTCTTGATAGGTTTACAAATGTTATTGAGCTTTACTCAAATTATCAAAGGCAACAATAACTCTCAGTAAAATGGCAATGCTAGGCATGAACACAGTTAAATTTTTGAGATATTAGTGTTTATAGAACATGCTAGTATAAGAAATATATGAGTTGTAGTAGGGTCTTTAATCAAAGACCACTGTCCTTCCAGAACCATGTTGAATTCTATGCTTACTAGCATTAAAATTACAGCAATTTTAAGTGACTGATAGTTTTATTCAATGATATTTTGTCATTAATGTATCTCATGTTTGGAAGATAAGTAAATGGGCTTAAATAAGAGGCAATCAATAACCTTGTGCTATCATGCCTAGTTGAAAAGAATAATTTCTAATAATCTACTAATTCATTCACTCTGCTTTCTTCCACATACCATGCTATCTTTGAAAAAGACAAGGCACTTTCCCATCTACGTCTAAAGTTGCAATAATCTCTTTCCTAAATTAGGGGAAACACATAGAGGACATGTCTGAGATGGAGTTATTCGGCTAATGACATTTGTCCATGTTTTTATTAATAATATAGATGCTACTTGCCTTATGGACAAGCTTTAAAACGACCAGTTGAATCAATTTATTAAGCTAGAATCTTGGACCAAATGAGAAGTAACAGAAACCATGCTCTTTCTTTTCTTTTCTTTGGAGACAGGGTCTCATTCTGTAGCCCAGGCTGTCTTCCAATTCATGGCAATTCTCTTGCTTTAGCTTCTGAAATTGTGGGATTAAAAGTGCAAACCAGCACGCCAGGTTTTTCAGAATGTGACTTAGAAAAAAGTCTTTTAACTTGGCAGTCTCCAAGTCTGGTGAGATTGAAATGCTTTGGCAAAAACATGCTATTTTAAAATGTTTTTCCTCTGGAAACTACCATGGCAGTTTTAATAAAGGGATATTATGTATCAAAGAAATTAAAGTTATGTTTTTTTCAATCAAAAATAACTTTCACAAAATAGTTGGTTAACCCAATGGAAAAATACAAGTTACACTCTATCCTGAGGCTAAGGGAAAAACAGTTTGGTGGGGGAGGAATTAGAGACCAAGGTGCACTCCGTCACATTAGCATTTGTTGAGTCATTTCAATAAGAAGGAATCTCATCCCCAACCAAACTAATCACCCCCCTGGCGGGGAAGCAGTGTGAAACAAAGAAAAAAGCCAGATTGTCTTCTGTGCAGTTCGAGAAACTATGATTAGTCAATCACTATATTTAACAATCAATTAACATATGAGTAGTTCTAATCGAATTGACATATTGTAAAACGTTATTTTTAATGACAAATACTATTGTAACTTGAATTATACTTGGTCACCTCCAGATACAAGCTATTCCTATTTTAATATCTGTTTCATGGAAACAATTCGTTACACTTCTTGTTTTTTGTGTTGTTGAATAAAATGAAGTGTGATTTGTCCACGGCAGAAAAAGTTTCTATGATCACTACTTGGTCAAATTCTAAGGCTCAAAACGTAATGTAAGATTGCCAAGGGCTGACATTCACAAGGAATTATCTTACCAGTAAGGATTAAGATTTTGTATTATGATGGAATGGAAATCAATTTTGGTATTTAAATGTCACAGTATGAAGCATAAATCTGATGACATTAGCTGCAACATAAAACATAGATATGATTTTCCCTGACCTTAGCTATAAAACAAGACATTGGGTATGCATTCTTCTTGTCTATAAAAATACACCTTCAATCCTGCAGCAGGCAGACATATTTGCAGGCATACACAATAAATACGCTAGAATTTAGAGATCTGGGGTGGCTGGGTGACATGGGGGGGATGGGTCTCCAAAAGTGTGCAACAACATCAAACTGGTCTTTCCTCCTCTGGTCAAGGACTAAGGATTTCAGATTAGGCAAAACTTTTAAAAGTGGCTTTAAAAGGCTTGACCTTGTATGCAGAAATGATTGTTCTGTTGAATAAAATGAACTGACTTAAAAGCAGTTAAGAGGAGAAGGATAAAGAGAATGTATTCAGTAACGGCAAGTACAAACAATGCCCATATACAGGCATTCCCTTGCAGCTGAATTCATGTGATATCAAACTTTTGTTATATTTTAATTTCAAATTGTAGTAGAACCAGAGGGGTAATCTCACTCAATTTAACTGTAAAAAAAAAAAAGGAGAAAGATGCATGTTCCAACCAAAACACATGATCAATTTACAAACGGAATACAATTTTATCTAAATTTTACTTGTCTTTCCTCACTGATAATTTCAAAATGTTTAGAAAAGATTCAAGCAGAAGGCTAAGAATATTTTCCCAGCTCTGACTAGACTACTGCATAGTCCATAGCTACAGTTTCTCAGCATTCTTTCTCAATGTAGAATGAAGGCTAAAATGTGGCTTTCATGGAGGCCTTGATATTTCACAAGATTAAAAAAAAACCCAAAAAAACTTTTTGAATTTTTTTTTGAGACAGGGTTTCTCTGTGTAGCCCTGGATGTCCTGGAACTCATTATGCAGATCAGGCTGGACTTGAACTCAGAGATCCACTGCTTTAGCCTCCTAAGTACTGGGGTTAAAGGCCTGCACCAGGATGAATTGGCTCTCAAGACACTTAAAAGGGGAAATTCTATGTATTTTCAAAGGAGGGAAAAGATACATAGGGGAAAGGAAATGAGAGCTAACGCAGCCATAAGATGAGTTAGATGTCAACTATTTTGAGGGGGTGGAACGGAGGACAAATGGAGAGCAGTGAATTAAATGGAAAAAATAAGATTCTTGGTCTCAGGTGTAACGCAGAAGGTCTGAACTAATGGTTTCAATTTTAATCCACTTTGTTAGGAAGGGCAATCTTGCCCCACACCTGAAATTTAACATACTCATGTTGGCTTTGCCACAAAACAGCATGTTAAAGGTCTCTACATTCAAAAGGATGCTTGCAAACCTCATATCAAAATCTACGTGGACATGTTGGCAATACATTAATAATAATAATCCTGTAAACCATGGCATACCACATTTTACATTATGCAAAGAGACAATATTTACAAGTCGTTAGGAGTTTAAATATTTTATCCACTAACATAAGTGACAATTTAGCAAAGTGCAGGAGGAAACCAGTGCTATTAATTGCATGTTCTTTAAAAGCAGAGTAAAACCATTTCTAAAAGCTACCAAAAGCGTATTTGGGTGTGTCCAGTAAGGGATTACAGAGCATTAAATAGCCTAGAAAATGATGCGTATTTAGAAACGGTGAGTGTGAAAATCCTAAGGCAGCATGCTCAGAACAAGGGTTTTGTTTGTTTCTTTACACACCAGCACTGATGTTTTTAGTGTCAACTACATATAATTGTATATGTTTGTGTGTATTTATTTAAAAATTGAGAGTGCAAAACACAAGCCTCATTTAATAACAAAAAAGATGTGCAAATTGCCTTCTTAAATCAACACAAATAAAAGAGTGAGAAGAACATTCTACTGTTGTAAAGAATAAATTGAACACAGCAAAGGAGACTTCTCCATTCCAAGATCATCTACAAGGCACTAAGGGTAGGAAATGACAGAAAACACAGAAGTGACCGAACAAAACTCTTCAGTCAGGTCGGAATATGGGGTATTTTGGTAAGAATTCTATTAGGATTACCTGTATAAAAAAAAAAAAAAAAGAAAAGAATATATTGACAAAATAATCTTTGTTTAATGTACATAAACTTGCAAAGTCTAGTTGATTTCCACAGGACTGTATTTTCATTCTGAATTACAGGAAGTAAGTAAAATATACAAGATGTGACAAAACAGGCCATGCTTTTCAAAACTGAACAGGACGGTGAACCTACCCGCTAGAACTGACAGCTGCTGCTGTCTGATTTCCAACAGTTACTTTCTTAGAACCAAATTCTATTACATTTTTATATCCTAGAGCCAAGTAGAAGAGATTAAAACTACTTCATACAGATTAGGAAAAAAAATACCCGTTTTTATTTTATTTTTCAATTAAAGCAGCTAATATTAGTTGAGGATTATTATTTTTGGAAAGTTGTTTGCAAAATAGGAGTTGTCCAAATGATTGACTATAAAACAAGTGAATTGCAGAAGGGTTTCCAAGATTTCTGTTTTTGTGAGACAAGAGCCTCAATTTGTGGCCCTGGCCAGCCTGGAACTCTCTATATAGATCAAGCCGGCCCCAAGCTCACAGACACCTACCTGCTTCTGCTTCCAAGTGCTGGAATTAAAGGCAGGAGGAACTTCTCTTATTAAGCTATTATTATCATCATGATGAAGACAGTCCTAAGGATCAAACTCAGGGCTCTAGATGCTGGAGAAGCACTTTACCAACTGCACTATAGTCTCAGACCTGGCATGTTTAATGATAAACACTGGGAGCTTGGAAGATCCATGATGGTGGACTAGATCATGTTGTTTCTAAGTGCTCTTATGCTTTATGATTAAAGCTGCCTGTTTTCTTTTTGAAATTGTTTTGAGATAGGGTCTCATTATGTTACCCTGGCTGGCCTGAAACTTCGAGATCCACTTGCTCCTGACACCCAAGTGCTGGGATGAGAGGCATGTGCCACTGCACCCAGCAAGACCGCATATTTCCAGTAAAAATTCTTAGCCAATACTTAAATCTATTTTAATAGATTTTATTTATCCAATAGTTTATTCACTCCAAGTTAAATTTCAGCCATATTAAAGATGAACCAGATAGACAGGTGGGGGTGGCACCTGAAGGCACAGGCAGGTGGATCTCTTGTGAGTCTGAGGACAGCCTGGTCTACAGAGCGTGAGTTCCAGGACAGCCAGGGCTGTTACACACAGAAACCTTGTCTCGAAAAACTAAACCAAACAACCAAACAGGAAAAACAAAACAAAACAAACAAAAACCAAAAAAAAGAAAAGAAAAGCCAGGTACGAGATGACTTTATGGGAAAAAAAAGAGAGAAAAAAAAAAGAAGAAAAGCCAGGGATATGGTTCCAGAATTGAAAGTTAATTCCTTAGGTAAGTTTTTTTATTCTTTTTTTTTTTTGACACACTTGCACCGTGGTGTATTTTGCTAGGCAGCAGCTGTTCTCAGTGCTGTAGGTTAGGGTGTACAACATTTTGAGCTGAGACTTTTCTAAGATGTACATGATCTGTAGGCTTTCAAGATACTTTAGGTTGGCCACAAATCTAAAGAAAATGAATGGTGGCCTCTATGCCCCAGCAGACAGAAGTTCAGGCTGAGAAGCTAAAGGGCCTGAACAACAGATGGCAAACACAGTAAGCAATACATAGCATTTGGGGTGAAATCACAAGAATAATTAAAACAGCTTCATACTTACATATTCCATCATATTGCTAGTTTCACATTTCCTTTTAGTCAACTTCCAGTGCAAAGCAAGCTAAAAAGGTAGAGTTTGGTTAAGAATTTTTCTATCATCTTTGGTTAATTGCAATGTACTGCAATTGAATAAGAGTAAAATCTAGGCTGCATGACATAAAACAGCGCCTCAAATACCTTACCCAGAAGATATGCTAGTAACGGGGTAAAAGGATTAAGTTTGCTAATCCATTCCTTTGTGTGCTGGATTAATTCACTTAGTACTTACTTTTTCAATTTGATAATTCAAAACTATAAATAGGGTACCTACTTGCCTTAAGTTTCTTACCTTGTGGTATAATCTGTTATTTTCCCATTCTAGTAACTTCTGAATTGATCTTCTGGTCTAAGAAAAAGGATTAAGATTCCATGAGAAGATAACTTAAACATTATAAGCTACATGTATCTGTGTTTTTTGTCTTCTTGTAAGGCATTACTCATTTTTTGCTTTTTTTTATTACAAATCAGAAAAAAGTGCAACATATATAGAAACTGCCAAAAGTGAAATAACACTTTGAGTGGTTACTGCATAGCTATAAAACAAAAAAAAAAGATCTCTCTGTGAGTTTGAGGCCAGCCTGGTCTCCAAAGGGAGTTCCAGGACAGGCTCCAAAGCTACAGAGAAACCCTGTCTCGAAAAACAACAACAATAACCCCCCCCAAAACAAACAAACAAACAAAAAAAGAACTCTCCACCCACTCATCCATCCATCAAATTTTAATTTATGCCTTTTTTTTAAAAAAAAGGTTTATTTATTAAGCATACAATGTACTGCTGGCAAGGAAGGCACCAGATCTCATTACAGATGGTTGTGAGCCACCATGTGGCTGCTGGGAATTGAACTCGGGGTCTTTGGAAGAGCAACCAGTGCTCTTACCCTCTGAGCCATCTCTCCAGCCCCTAATTTATGCTTTTCCAAATGAAGTATGCATATGAATTGCTGTGTGGTACGTGGCCATGCACTGGAGAGCTATGTAAACCCATCAACAGTGCTAACACGGAGCAGCAGCAGCTGTGGGCCTCATAAAGATGTTCGAGAACCTTTCTCGGGACTACTTTTTCAGTAAACACCTCACATTCCAAACTAAGCTGGTTCAGCCCAGGTTTTCCTAGCAGATGGTGAAGTGTAATGGAGAGGCGACGCAATGCAGGAACCGGACATAGCAGAGTCTCTCCATTCTAATCCATTCAAAATGCATGCATATTGGAGGGTGTTAGAAAGTTTCTAAAGCTTTTGAAAACGCTGGAAGATTACCAGGCATTTTTGATTCTTATTGGAAAGGGTTTTTGATTAACATAAAAGAAGGAAAGCCAGATGCTCCCCAGCATTTGGGAGGTGCACTCCTGTGAGTTCTGCACAGTTAGGAGTAGGTGCCACAAGTGAGATCCTGCGTCAAAATACATAAATAAGAAAAGGGAGGAAGGAGTCATTTGTAAAAAAAAAAATCGAAAAAAAAATTCAGTAGAAAGACCTGTATTTTGATCATGAAATGATGCATTCTATTGTTGAACTGTCTACACTGCTTCAGGGCAATACACAAATGAGAAAGAAAATCCTCAGACTTGTATGGGACCACCAAAGACCTTCAGAGACAAAAGAATCTCGAGAAAGAGCAAAGGTTAAAGCCATCACGCGTCCTGATGTGAAACTCTTAATTGAAAGGATAATCAAAACAGTGGGACACTAGTGTAAAAGACAGACATAATGACTGCTCTTGCAGAGGACTGGGATTCAGTTTCTAGCATCCATGCTGGGAGATTTATAACCACTTGTAATTCTTACTCCAGGGGATCTGACACCTCTTTCTGGACTCCATGGGTGCCAGCACACACACACACACACACACACACACACACACACACAAACAACCCCCTCAGACATAGACCAATAGAGCAGAACAGGGAACCTAAAAATAAACCCACACACGATAAGGTAATTTTCAAGAAGGCTAGCAAAAGTGCACACTGGGAAGGCAGGAGTTTCCTGAATGGTGTTGGGAAACCGGATATCTAAAGGTAAGCGTGAAGTTGGTCCAAGCTTACTTATATTAACTCAGATGAATTAAAAGCTAAATATTTACTCAGAAGCTAGAAAACTCATTTTTTTAAAAAAAGATAATATGCAATATGCTCCTTTATACTGCTTTTGGCAATGTTTTCTTTTAATATGAACCCCCCAACAAAAATACCCACCCAAAACAAAACAATAACAGAAAACCCTAGCACCTCTCTCAACCCCCACCAAAAAACAAACAAACAAACAAAAAAAACCCAAAACATAAAACCCAGACAAGGAGAAAATAAAAAAAAGAAATCAAAAGGCAACACGCAGAATGTGAGACCATTATCTGTAAGTCATACACCTGAATTAAACTCCAAAACACGTAAAGAACCCCCACAATGGAGCAGAAAACAACAAAATAACCAGCAAAGAACCAGTCCAAACCGGTCCATTAGCAGAAGGGCCAACTGGTGAAAGAGGATAAAAAATTCTTTAGGCTTTTGTTTAAACCACTCTGCTTTTAATTTCTCACCAGGGGTGGGAGGTGGGAGGTGGGAATGGGGGAGGGGTGGGGAAGAAGTCAGCCATTTTGGAAGTATGCCACCTTCATTACCTAGTCATGGCTCCTCTCCCTACTTGTCTGCCTATCGGGAAATCTGTCTAATTCCCAGTTCTCAGTATGATGATATATGGATCGGTAGACCACTTTGTAGCCAACTTTTTCATTGCTGAGACTAGCAGAATTCTGGAGGAGCAGAAGGAGGGAAAGGGTGAAATTTAGTAGGGGATGGTGGCGCACGCCTTTAATCCCGGCACTAGGGAGGGTGACGCAGATGGATCTGTGTGATTTGAGGCCAGCCTGGTCTACAAAGTTCCAAGACAGCAAACTCTATGCAGTTAATAACGCAAAAAAGTTAATAAAGAAAGGTGTATAAATATCTAGCTTTTCCAGAGTTTGGTTTTGTTTTGCCTGCAGTCACTTCTGCTGTTGTGACACAAGGTGGCGCTCTAAGTCCAGGTTTCTGTACAGGCTCAGCAGTTCTCAAGATCTCACTTTTTCTCTTTTTTCTTTTTGCTTGTCCCCCCTCCCCTTTCTTTTTTTTTAAGACAGGGTCTTACTATGCAGCCCGGGCAGTCCTGATAACTCACTGTGTAGATCAGGCTGGCCTTGAACTCACAGGGGTCTTAAACTTGCAAAGACCCACCTACTGCTGTCTCCTGAGTGCTGGGATTAAAAGAATGTATGAAGCCTGGTCAAATTTGCTACTCTTACAGAGGATCCAGGGTGAGCACCCGAGTGGCAGCTCACAATTGTCTGTAACTCTACTTTCGGGGCATGCAATGCCCTCTTCTAGCCTCCATGAACAACAGGTGCACAAGTGGTGCACATACATACATAAGGGCACAACACCCATACACATAAAAATAGAGAAATAAATAAGAAATTAAATAATGATATCTCCTACATAGAGATCATTTGACCTATATGGATTCACTGCTGAATTCTATGAAATCGTTAAGGAAGAAATTAGTATTTCTCAGTAATCATCCAGAAAACGGGGCAGAGCAAATCCTTCCTAAATTTTCTACAGGGCCATTATTTCCATAGTACTCAAACCAAATAAAGATGCTACACAAACATACCTGTAGGTTAGCTGGTATTTCTTTGTAAACAATGCTACAATAATCCCAAATTAAACATTACAAATACAGTAAGGTATTTATCATAGCCAAGTGGGATTTGAAAATCAATCCATCATATTAGCAAATGTAAAGAAATATCATGTGATCATACCAATACATTTAGGAAAGGTTCCTGACAAAATGAAACAACACTGAGTGGACTCAGAATAGGAAGGAACTTCTTCAACTTGAAGAATAATAGCTAGAAAAAGCACAGCTAAATTCATAGCTAAAATCACACATGGAACAGCTGAGGTTCATAGCCAATATTCCTATTAAAAGTCACAGTGAGCCAGGTGGTGGTGGCACACACCTTTAATTCCAATGCTTGGGAGGCAGAGACAGGCAGATCTCTGTGAGTTCGAGACCAGTCTGGTCTGCAGAGCTGGTTCTAGGATAGTCAGGGCCACACAGAGAAATCATGTCTCATAAAACCAAAACAACAACAACAAAATCACAGTGGTTATCACAGCTAATGTGATAGGACAAGAAAGACAAGGCAGAAAGAATGGGGTATGTATCTGGCTGTTCACATTCCTGTAACAGTTTACCATGGAGCAGGTGGCTTTTGAAAAGCAGATATTTAGTCCTCAGAGGTATGGAAGTGGAGATGCCCAAGATCATATTGCCTGAAGACGCAGTATCACATGAGGCACTAATTCTTGGCTCATGCATAGTCATCTTCTTGCCATGTCATTCTTTTTGGCAGAGGGGTGAGACAGTTATCTAGAGTTTCTTTAATAAGGGCATTCATTCTGTTCATAAGGGCCCTGGCTCATGATGTAATCACTTTTCCAAAGCCCCACTCCCCAATACCATCACATGATGATTAGCTTTCAACACAGCAATTTTGGGAGATGTAAACATTTACGCTGTACCATTCTGCCCCCCGTCCCCAATTTCATATTCTCTCTCTCCTTTTTTTTTTGTTTTTTTCAAGACATGGTTTCTCTGTGGCTTTGGAGCCTGTCCTGGAACTAGCTCTTGTAGGCTGGTCTCGAACTCACAGAGATCCGCCTGCCTCTGCCTCCCGAGTGCTGGGATTAAAGGCGAGCGCTACCAGTACTCAGCATCATGTCCTCTTGTACAGAATGCGTTCATTCCATCGCAATAGTCCCCATTCCAACATTAACTTAAGTGGAATTTGAAATTACAAACACAATACTGTTTAGTTGAGAATCCACAAATAGAAATAGTAAAGTAGAAATTTAATAAACTATGAAGGAAATCACAAACTCTGAGGGAAGAAATAAACAACTATCCAAATAGAGAGATATTCCAGGAACACAGGTGAACTAGACTCAATATTGTCAAAATGTCCAGTCTTCCCAAATTAATCTATATTTTAAAGTACTTTCAGACAAGGTCCCAGGTAGATATCATAAAAATATAAATGAACTAATTCTAGAGCTTATACAAAAGGCAAACATCCAGAGTAATCAACAAAGAACTAACGTCAGAGGAGAACAAAGTCAGAGGCTGACTACTAACTGCTCTCTTCACTTAGTATAAAAGGTACATTTAAAAATTATTTACTCATGTATTTTTTTTTCTTCGAGACAGGGTTTCTCTGTGGCTTTGGAGCCTGTCCTGGAACTAGCTTTGTAGACCAGGCTGGTTTGAACTCACAGAGATCCGCCTGCCTCTGCCTCCCGAGTGCTGGGATTAAAGGCGTGCGCCACCATCGCCCAGCTTTACTCATGTATTTTATGTATATGAGTACCCTGTCTGCACACCAGAAGAGGGCATCAGATCCCACTATAGAAGATTGTGACTCCACTCTGTAGTAGTTGGGAATTGAACTCAGGACCTTTGGAAGACTAGCCAGTGATCTTAACTGCTGAGCCACCTCTCCAGTCCCATAAATGTACTTTAATCCAGCAAAGTGCTATTGATAAAATATTAATGGGACTGATAAGAGGGGTAAAAAGATAAATGCACATAAATCTAAAGCCATCTGATTTTTGACAAATGATGAAAGGCCTTCTATTGGAGAAAGAATAGTATAGTCTTTTTGCATATAGTTCTTGAACAAGTAGACATTCACAATTAAAAATGAATCTATTCAAAGATCATGGACATAAATGTAAGCTGCAAAACTATAAAATGCCTATACTATAGCCTAAAACAAAATTGAGGTGACTTTAGGTTTGGTAATGGATTCTTAGATATGCAACCAAAAGAAAGAAAATCTAACTAAAATCAAAAATTGGTTATGTTGAAATCAATAAAATTTAAAAATTCTGGTACAGATAGCTAATTGTTATGAGAATGAGAAGATAAGCAGTGGACTGGAGAAAATATTTGCAAAGTACTTATCTTGAAGACTACTGGCATGCACAGTATTTGGATCGTTTTCAAAAGTTGAACAGTATTCAAAGAAAAAGAAAACTGGGCAAGCCCCTGGCTTGTTACATAATGGTGTTCCTTTAAAAATGGATGTGTGAGCATACTCTGGAAGGTATGCAGTCTTTCTTCTTCTTCTAGAAGTATCCCATACCTGGGTTATTAAAAATGGGGATGGTTGTGCACCATGGCATATGCTTTTAATTTTAGCGTTTGGGAAGCAGAGACAGTTGAACCTAAGACAATATCTCAAAAACAAAAAACCCAAACTATAACAGTCCCCCCAAAAATAAAAAACAACAAAACCAAATTCCTAAACAAAGGGATATGGTGAACAGAAACCTTTCAAAGATACACAAATGGCAGGTAAACACACAAAAAGTCTGCTCAGCATCATATGACTCCGTAGAGCTCAAAATCAAAATTGTGAAGTGCTGATTGTGTTGCACCAGCTGGGAAACACCATGGCACAGGTGTTCAAATGACCAAAATCTAAAACACTGACAACGCCAAATGCTGGGGCTGAGGCTGTGGAGAAACAGAAGTTCTAGTTACTGCTTGTAGGAATACAGAATGGATTGATACCATGGAAGGCAGTTTGACAGTTTCCTACAAAGCTAAGCATACTCCTACTGAATGATCAGCATCGTACTTCTTGGTACTTATTCAAATGAATTTTAAAGTTCTGCTCACTCATCTTTATGATTGCTACGTCTTGAAGCAACTAAGATGGCCTTCAACAGGTGAAGAGGTGATAAAAAAAAGCATAGGATATTTAAACAAAGCAATAGTGTCCAGTGACTAGACTACCAAGGCTAGATCTGCTGAAATGAGCTACCAAGCCAAAACAAGTTTAAGAACCTTAAATATGGGCGGTGGTGGCGCA
>NW_004949155.1:1995113-2001400 GCF_000317375.1 Microtus ochrogaster
AAAAAAAAAAAAAAAAGAATTGAGAAAATACATGGTTATTAAATGTGAAATGACCCAGCAGGCTCATGTGTTTGAACCTTTGATCTCCAGCTAGCTATATTCAGAAGATGTGGAACCTTTGGGAAAAGAGACATGGCTTGTAGAGGTGGGTCACTGAGGTAGGTCTTTGAAGGTTCTAGGCTGGCCGTGCTTCTGACCTAAGTTCTCTGCTGTGATCAACCATGATGTGAATGAGCTGCAAATTCTTGAGCCATGGACAGAGCTGCAACACCATGTCATCCCTGACTTGATGGGCTATTCTCTTTGAAATCATGAGCACAAATAAATCCTCCCTTCTTTAAGCTTGCCTTTTATCATAGGACATGAAAGATAAACCCAACAATACTTCACTACAAAAATCATTTATATATAAGACAAGGAGCTGTATTAGTTACTTCTCTACCGCTGCAATAAAACACCATGACCAAGGCAAATTAAGAAGACTTTATTTGGGATTACAGTTCCGGAAGGCTAGACTCTGTGATGGCAAAGGGAAGGCACGGTGGCAGGAGCAGGAAGCTGAGGGCTGACATCTTGAACCATAAGCACTGAGAAGAGAACTGGAAATGAACCTCAAAGCCCACCCGGCTTCCTTCAACAAGGCCATACCTCCTAAATTTATCCAAACAGTGCCACCAACTGGGATCAAAGTATTCAAACATCTGATCTTATGGATGGTATTACCATTCAAACCACCACTGGAGGTAACAGAAGAACTGAGGAACAATAAAAGTATGACAGGTAAAAATCAAAAAGCAAAATTAAAAAAGAGATAATTCTTTTATGAGCTGAATTCTGTTCTCTGAAAATTCATATTAAGGTATCAATTCCTGGTATCTTAGAAAGTGATTGCATTTGGAGATAGGGAATTGAATGGGGTAGTTCAGTTCAGATGAGGTCTTATTGGTATGGTATAATATAATGATATAATGATTTGTTTGCCTTTTTGTTGTTGTTTGAAACACAGTATCAGGTTAGCATCAAACTTGCTAGGTAGCTGAGGCTGGCCTTGAATTTCTGATCCTCCTGCTTCTACCTCCTGAGTGCTGAGATTACAGGCATGAGGCACCATACCTGGTTATGATTGGAATTCTTATAGGAAGAGGATATTAGGAATCAGACCTGCAAACCGGGCAGTGGTGGCGCACACCTTTAAGCCCAGCACTCAGGAGGCAGAGGCAGGCAGATCTCTTGTGAGTTTGAGGCCAGCCTGGTCTACAGAGTGAGTTCCAGGATGGCAAAGCCAACCCTGTCTTGAAACCAACCAACCACCAAGAAAAGAATCAGACATGGTGCTCGTTTTGGCACCTAAAATTGAAACAATACAGAGAAGATTAGCATGGCCCCTGCGCAAGGATGACACGCAAATTCGTGAAGCAAGAAAAAAAAAATCAGACACGCACAGAGAGACAGGTGAATATACAGGGACAAGACTGTAATTAACTGCCCCAAAGACTCAGAAAAACAATCCTCTTGGAAAGATTTTTTTTTTTTGATTGAGGGATAGGGTCTCATTCACTATGTAGCCCTGGTTGGCCATGAAACTCTATGCAGGCCTTGAATTCACAGAAATATGCCTGCTTCAGCCTTCCAAATACTGAGAGTAAAGGTGCGCTCCATCATGCACAGATGTTGAAGACATCTTCATCTTGGGCTCCTAACATCCAGAATGGCAAGGAAATATATTTCAGTTGTTTAAGTCACCTAGCCTGTGGTACTTTGTTACCAAAGCATCAACAAGTTAATCATAATCAAAGTATATTATGTGGGAAAAGAATACATTATCTACTTTCCTTCCTTCCTTCCTTCCTTCCTTCCTTCCTTCCTTCCTTCTTTCTTTCTTTCTTTCTTTCTTCTTTCAAGACAGGGTTTCATTTTGTAGACGACACTGGCATCACAGAACTCAGAGATCCACCTGCCTCCCGATTGCTGGGATTAAAGATGTGCATCACCACCGTCCCGCAACATTATCTATTTTCGATAATAGGGGAAAAACCCTAGAAATGTATATCTCACAGTTCTGGAGGTTTGAAATCTGTGATCAAGAAGCCAGCATGGTTGAGCCCTGGTGAGGGGCTTCTTGCCAGAGTGTTGAGAGCTGGCTATATATGTCTCTTCACATCACAAGGGAAGACAGAGATGGTAATGGAGGGGTAAAGTGAGTGGAGGATGGGAAGAGAGAACTCTTTGGTCTTTTCATATAAGGGCAATAATCTCATAAAGACTCTCCCCTTCAGGGTTAGGACTTCGACATAATGAATTTGGTGAAGACATAAACACTCAGTCAGTAATAATATAAGCTGACAAATCAGAGGAGAAATCTTATCTAGAAGACCTAACTATTATGAACATACATGCAATGAACAACAAACTAAAACCTATGATTAAAAATTGACTACCCTGGGCTAGAGAGATGGCTCAGAGGTTAAGAGCACTGACTGTTCTTCCAGAGGTCCTGAGTTCAATTCCCAGCAACCACATGATGGCTCACAGACATCTATGATGAGATCTGGTGCCCTCTTCTGACAGGCAGGCATACATGGAAGGAATATTGTATACATAGTAAATAAATAAATAAATCTTAAAAAAATTGACTACAATAAGGTGAGAATTAGGTAATTCCATAACAATAGAGTCTTTGATATCCTACTTTCAATAATGGACAAAACACAACTATGCAGCTCAACAAAGAGATTTACAAAGGAAGAAATCAAACACCATACCCTGAAACAATGAATAGCCCAAAGAACCCACAAGACACCTAGAAAATAGTGAAAACAAACTACTTCAGACTAAACTTAGAGGCTGCAACAAAAGCAATGCTTAGAAGGAAAAGGAACTATACACCGCTGTGGGAAGAGAGAAGGCTGGCCTGAAACCAATAACCTAGCTCACACCTTAAGGCATTAGTGAAGGAAGCAAATTAAATCCAAAGGCAGCAGAAGAAAGACAAAAAGAGAGAGTAGGAACAGAGTAGTAACAGCAAAAGGTCTCCCTTTGAAAATACTGACGAACACACCAAACATCTAGCTGCAGGAGAAGACTCAATGCACTAAGCCAGAAACTTTGCAATTGACCTTTCAGGAATGCAGAGCTGCAGTACACGCTACGCTAAGCAGTACTAGAGAGCCTAAACAAAGGGAAGGAATTTCTAGAATTGACTCAAATACAAATACAGAATCTGGTGAGGGACTGGGAGGATAGGAGAGAGGAAACTCTGGTTAAGATTCAAAAAAAAAAATTAAAAAAAGAATAAGCCTCAGTAAATCTGACTAAGCCAAGTCAATAGAGTACATGCAAATCAAACCCTTGCCAACATAGTAAATCCCAGGCTTTCCTAGTACATTCTCCAAAGAATATTAAAGAATTAATATTAATCCTTTTAAAACTCTTCTGAAAGATAAAGAGGAGGGAGCACTTCTTAACTTGTAGAGGTGATGGAGAATGGCAGCTTCCGGGCATGGGGTTTTCCTGCAGGATGATGAAGGAGGGCTGGAATTGCACATTGGAGATGGCTGTGTGACAGTGTTAATGTTTTTTTTTCTTCTCTTTTTAAAGATTTATTTATTTATTATGTACACAGTGTTCAGCCTCCATGTATGCCTGCAGGCCAGTAGAGGGCACCAGATCTCATCACAGGTGGTTGTGAGCCACCATGTGGTTGCTAGGAATTGAACTCAGGACCTCTGGAAGAGCAGTCAGTGCTCTTAACCGCTGAGCCATCTCTCCAGCCCAGTGTTAATGGTTTTAATGCCATTGAATTATACACCTGAAAGTGGCTTCACAGGCAATTTTTGTTGCTTTCAAAGCCAGCCACGAAGTAATATATAGGAATATAAAGGAAATATAAATATATAAATTTATAAAGTAAAAATAAAAATATATAATGTAAAAATACAATACAACATAAAAGTTATACTATATTTTATAGCTGGGCACACACTTTTAATCCCAGCACTCGGGAGGCAGAGGCAGGCGGATCTCTGTGAGTTCAAGGCCAGCCTGGTCTATAAGAGCTAGTTCCAGGTCAGGCTCCAAAGCTACAGAGAAACACTGTCTTAAAAAAAAACAAAAAATTATATTTATGAAAATATAAATATAAAAAAGTAAAGTAATATAAAGGAAATGTAAGAGCCAAAGTAGGTTGCACTTGCTTGGGATTGGGGAAGGGGCTGAGGAGAAATTTGAAGTCACTACGAATGGTCCCAAGCTTTCCTTTTAAAGGTGAAGGAAATATTCTAAAGTTAGAGTGTGTAGGATGGTTACACAAGCACTATTTGTAAATATACTGAAACTAAACCAAAGGATTCAGCTTTTTAAAAAAGGTCTATCTATCTATCTATCTATCTATCTATCTATCTATCTATCTATCTATCTATCTATCATGTATACAGTGTTCTGTCTGCAGGTATGCCTGCACAATAGAAGAGGGCACCAGATCTCATTATGGAGGGTTATGAGCCACCATGTGGTTGCTGGGAATTGAACTCGACCTCTGGAAGAGCAGCCAGTGCTCTTAAACACTGAGCCATCTCTCTAGCCATATGGTTTGTCATCTTCTTCTTTTCTGGGGGGTGGGGGTTGAGACCGGGTTTCTCTGTAGCTTTGGTGCCTCTCCTGGAACTCTCCCTGTAGACCAGGCTGGTCTCAGACTCACAGAGATCTGCCTGTCACTGCCTCTGTTAGAGGTCAGCCTGGTCTACAGAGTGAGTTCCAGGACAGCCAGGGTTACACAGAGAAACCCTGTCTCAAAAAAGCAAAACAAAACAAAAAGGAAAAACACAAAGAACCACACAATTATTTTCTTATATATGGCTATAGGCAAATGATTCAAGTTCAGCAGAAGATAAAGGTAGTGGCTTGAGCTATGGATATAACTTAGTAGGTATAATGCTTGTCCAGCGTGGACTTAAACCCCTTGGCTCCACTCCCAGCACTATATAAACTAGACCTAGTTTATATAGTAGTATATTATAGTAGCCTATAATCTTAGCATTAAGGAGGCGGACACAGGATCAGAAATTCAAGGTCATCCTCACCTACATAGTCAGTTCAAGGCCAGCCTGGGATTGGCAACGTGCTACCAACAAACAAACAAAAAACACCCCCTAAAGGTTCAAAGGCAGGGCACATCTAAGTTATAGCACTGTACAGAATAGCTTCATGTCTTCTTTGCTTAAGAGCACACATGTACTCTGTGAAAGACACAAGTAAAATGCTTAAATACAACTTGCAGATAGAACTATTTGTCTTTCGCAACAAAGCCTGATTCCCTTTCTATATGACATGATGTATGGGTAGGGCTTTTGTTTTATCATCTCTTTTTTTTTTAAATACTTAAGAAACCCTACAAACAAGGAATCAAGTATGGTGGTAATTACAAGTTCTACCTCATAAAACACCATCATATTTGCTTTATGAGAATAGGCCCTCCCTTTGAAATAGCCCTCTCAATTTGTCAAGGCTCAGAGTAAGAAAGGGGAAAGGTTTAAAGTAATTTCACATGTAAGGGTGGTGATATGACCAAGTCTCAAAGCTGAATACAAAACCATAGCTGCTTCCATGGTTTGTGTAAGAGGGGGTAAGTCAAAACTGACGGGACCCACATACCTACATGGAAGGAGGGGTAAGTTGACACTGACTGGACCCACACCATCCCTACGTGTAAGAGGGGGTAAGTCGAAACTGACTGGACCTACCTATTGTGGCTACAGTTAACTCTCACTAACGTCCAATCTTCTCAGATCTCCAGCTTTTAGGAAAAGCTGACTGGATAGCACAAATTTTCTTTTAAAAATTAATAAACGAGGTGCCAGGCGTAGAATCCAGGACTTCACAAACTCTAGGCAAGAGCTGTCTCACTGATCCCTATCTCTGATTTCAGTATTCTAATTTTCTTTTTTGAGATAGGGTTTCTTTGTGTAACAGCCCTGGCTGTCCTGGAACTCACTCTGCAAAGCAGACTGGCCTCAAACTCAGAGATCTACCTGCCTCTGCCTCCTGAGGTGTGAGCCACCACTGCCCAGCCTAGTATTCCAATTTTTAAATGCTGATAATTTTTCTAAATGTTCAAGAATATAGAGGAGCCGGGCGATGGTGGCACATGCCTTTAATCCCAGCACTTGGGAGGCAGAGGCAGGCGGATCTCTGTAAGTTTGAGACCGGCCTGGTCTACAAAGCTAGTTCCAGGACAGGCTCCAAAGCCACAGAGAAACCCTGTCTCGAAAAACCAAAAACAAACAAACAAA
>NW_004949155.1:2001894-2007389 GCF_000317375.1 Microtus ochrogaster
TCCAAAGCCACAGAGAAACCCTGTCTCTAAAAACCAAAAATAAATAAATAAAAATAAAAATGTGTGTGTATGTGTGTCACATTTGTGAGGGTGCCCATGCAGGCCAGAAAAAAGCTTCCCTTGGAGCTGGAATTATAGGTGATTACAAGTCACTTGATGTGGGTCTGAAACTTGAACTTGGATCATCTGGTTCTAAACTCTGAACCATGTCTTAAGCCCCATAAATTATCATTTTTTAAATTGTAAGATGCGAGTGTGTGTGTGTGTGTGCGTGCGTGTGTGTGAGTGAGTATACGTATGTGGAGGTCAAAGACAACATGTGGGAGTTGGTTCTCTCTTCTATCATGTGGGTCTAGAGATTAAACTCAGGTTCTCAGGCTTAGCACCAATCACCTTTACTAGCTGAGCCATCCTGCTGGCCGCAGTGTAAACTTAGTTAACCAAAGCAATGGCAGAAAGAAGAATTATCAGGGAATCAGCATCATCTCAGCCTTTATTGAATATTCTACTACAAATACTCATAGCAGAAACACATGGTTGGAAAAAATGTTTGTTTTAGGCCCTCCAGCACAGGTATTGAGATGGACAAAAGCATAAATAAATCAAGAGGAAAACATTCTTGATAACATTAAAACCAAAAACCTTGTTTCTAGTTATTAAGACTGGCTATATTTATGTGATAGGAAATCTTTGGATTAATTCACACTGAGGCTTTAAAACAATGGGGTAGAAGTTAATGATTGTAACTTCTAAAAAATATAATTAAAATTTTTTTGCTCTCAGCTTTTTTAAACTTATAGACAGTCAGTTGAAAATACTATATTTGCTCTGACAAACAAATTAAACTGTATTTATTTAAAGCAAAGCTCTGATCTACTGGTGGCTTTAATAACCACCAGGAAATCAGTAAACTGTTTAACTTTTCCATTCCAAAAGTCATTAGGGGAGCTTGATTTGGTGAAGCATGCCTATAATGCTAAGGAGGCTGAAGCAGAAAGAGCAGGAGCTCAGGGCTGCCTGGGCTACAGAAGGAGTTTAAGATCAGCCCTGGTCAGGTGTGTGGCAGTGTGAATCATCAATCCCAGCACTCAGGAGGCAAAGGCAGATGAAGACAGATCTCCGTGAGTTCAGGATCAGTCTGGACTACACAGTGGGATCCAGGTTAGCCAGGACTACACACTGAGATCCCGTCTCAAAAAAAAAATTAGCCTGGGTAACTTAATGGGACCATGTTTCATAATAAAAACAAGGGTTGGGGCTTTGACTCAGTGGTAGAACACTTACTTACCATGCACAAGGTTCTGGGTTAAGGGAAGAAGTCAAAGTTTACAACATTTTATTTATTATCTGTCTTTTTGAAGCAATCATAAAAGAGCTCAAGAGAAAACACAAGATAAAATGAGTATTTCTTGAAATATTTTCAACTTATAATACCATATCTGATTTAGTGGACCAATTGTGATTTACAAGTTTAAACAAACACCAGTAGACACTAGGGAAAGAATTTTAGGTAAAATGGGTGTTTGGATTTAATCATAATTGAATTTGTGTGTGTATGTGTGTACAGGCATATGGTGCATATGTACAGGCATGTGCCTGTATGAACCTGTGGAGGCCTGCTCTACCTCCTTCCATTTCCTTCAGACAGAGCCTCTTGTTTAACCCAGAGGTATGGCCAGCAAGCCCCAAGGAGCCTTCTGCCTCCACCCACGCCTGGCTTTTGACATGGGTACTGGATTTAAACTCAGGTCCTCACTCTTGCTCTTACCATCTCTCCAGGGCCTGTAACCACATTTTTTTCCATGTCTGGGAACTGAACTTAGGGCCTCACATCTGATAGACAAACACTCTACCATTAAGCTATATTCCCTACCCATTAATCATATTTTTCAAAGAGGTCTTCCCACATTCCTGAAATAAAAATAAATTTAAAAATTATATCTTTAAATAAATAAAAATTTTAAATTTATTTTTATTTTATGTGCATTGGTGTTTTGCCATGGGTGTTGGGTCCCCTGGAACTGACAGTTGTGAGCTGGGAATTGAATCCTGGTTCTCTGGAAGAACAGTCAGTGCTTTTAACCACTGAGCCATCTCTTCAGCCCCATTAAATATAATTTTAAAGAAGACAAAAGTAAGGCAGTATCCTAAATTCAGGACACAACTAGAAAGGTTATTTTGGAATTTTACTGTGACATGTTCAAAGCTAAGGGCTTTCTCAACCTTTGAGGATTGCTGGTTCTTTTGTTTGGCTTCAAAAAGCCAAAGATGCTCCCCTGGTACCTTAGCTCAGATTATTTAAGTCATTTCTTCGGGTTTTCTTTTTTAAAAAAGTAATTCATACACATTTACTTGAGTACATTTAATTAGACTGCATTTATTTCAAGTAGTAAAAGCTCATACCAAGTGATAAAGTATTGATAAAGGCTGAACAAGTGGCTTCTACTCCCTTCCTGGAATTTCTTGAGCTTTAATATAAGGACAGTATTGTTATGGGAATTTAATAAATCATGTAAAGTAAATTGAAACAGTTTTAACACATAGCAAGTGTCCACTAAACGGCAGCTCTTTTTATTGTTATACAATAGGCTGGTTATACTCACTCTCTTGTTGAGACAAATAACAGGCCACAGGCTGCAGCCCAGGGTGCAGCAGCAGCAGAGACATCCGCACAGCAGCCATTTCACATTGACTGGGAGAGCCTTTTTCAGACATGAGTTCACACGGCCAATGCTGGTCTTGAATTCTTCTGGAGCCACCTAAAACAGGGGGACTAACTTTATGAGTTTGTGGGCAGCTTCCCACTACCCCCAATTCTAAAGAAAATATCTTATCAGAAATACTTTAATGTCTCAATATATTCTTGCCATAAATCTGTATCATATACTCTTGGAAGACATCAGGGAGTGAAGCAATATAATTTCATGCTTGAAGAACTTCATGTAATATCTACAATGCTCTGAAATGGCCATAATGCCCTGAAAGCAACATAACTGATAATATGGGAAACCCATCAAACATTCTTGTTAAGACAATGGTGCTCACAGTCTTCAGGCACCCTGACTGAAAGCTGAGCTATGGTCAGAAGCATAAGGCAAGAACAAAAACCAAACTACTGACCAGAGGAGACAGAATGAACATTAGGCATTCATAATAATCCTGAATTACTTTGATTTTTTTTTGAGAGAGGGTTTCTTTGTATAGCAGCTCTGGCTGTCCTAGAACTCACAGAGATCCACCTGCCTTTGCCTCCCCCACCTCCAGTGCTGGGATTAAAGGCACACACCTCTGTCCAGCCCTGAATTAGTTTGAAACAAATTCTTAACACATTTTCTTTCTGGCAAATCTGCAATTATAATAGTTAAATTTGCTGCTGATTGCAGTGAAATACATTAACAAGAGATAATATCTGGTAATTATGCTTAAAACAGTCTGTCAGTATTCAGCACATATTAGATTCATAACCACTCTGATTATTGAAGGTTGAAGAGTCTTTCCACAAATTTAGTATTTCTAATTACTCCCTCTGTTCCTGCAAGTAGTTGTTTGTGCTTCTCTGTAAACAATGACAGAGTCAATTCAAAGGCATGAGCATGACCCATGTAGTTAAGATTTACATCAAAATTTCCTCTTGCAAGTTTCATGAGTCAAAGGCACACTAAAAATAGTCTGCTTTCGGTAAAATCATGTTTCTGTATCCCCAAGATGCTGCTGCATTACTCAGATTGTCGGCAGACAGTAAATTCAAGGGGAAGAGTTCAGCGTCTTGTTGTGAAAGCAAAACTTATGATGTTGGTAGAAAAATAAATTGCTGTGAAACAAAGTGTGTAACACCACAAACCTAAAAGCTTCACTCTTCCACATAAACGGCTGCACTAGACAAGTCGCTTTTTCACATTTTAAACTTTTTTGGCAGGGTTGTCTTAGACTCTACACAAACATACATATTGATAGATGCTATAAAGGTCCAATTCAGCACCATCACAATCAAAACATTGAGTAGCCTTTAATCCCAGCACTCGGGAGGCAGGGGCAGGCGGATCTCTGTGAGTTTGAGGCCAGCCTGGTCTACAAGAGCTAGTTCCAGGACAGGAATCAAAAACTACGGAGAAACCCTGCCTCGAAAAATCCAAAAAAAAAAAGAAACATTGAGTAGATAAGTTCTATTAGAACTGTTTGTGTCACCCATAAGTCAATTACTCAGTCCATGAAATGGCTGCTTTTGCTAACAATGGCCAGTTTTGAAAGTGTAGGGCTTAAAACTTTGTTTACACGGGAAAAATGGACTTCATTCTCCATCTACACTGTTAAAAACAACACAGTCACAGCTACTGTACACCAAGAATCCCAATGAACTGATATTTCTGCAGGGCAAATATGGAAATAAATTCACAGAATTACACTTTATAATGGAAATAAAAAACATTAATAAGCCAAATCAGGAGAGTTGGCTTCCAGTTCTTGCTGTGCCCGAGAAAATCACAAAGTCATTTAATTTTTCTGAATCCTGGTTCCTCATGTACAAGGTAAAATGATAGTCTTTGCTTTATCTTTTTAATATATTTATTTAAGTATTTTGTGAGTGTTCTGTCTGCATGTATGCTTGAATGCTAGAAGAGGGAAACATCTCATTATGGATGGTTGTGAGCCACCATGTGGATGCTGGAGATTGAACGCTGGAGCTCTGGAACAGCAGCCAGTGCTCTTACCTGCTGAGTCACCGGAAATGCAAGTTTCACCTTAGAAAGAAATTTCTTGGCTGGAGTACTTTGAAAAAGAAAGCCTGTAAATCATGTCTCAGACATAGAGAAAGCAAAGCTGTTGCCTGACTTCTCTGAAGGCAAAGGGATTGGTCAGAAAGCCCACCATTTGT
This sequence comes from Microtus ochrogaster, assembly GCF_000317375.1. Classification (NCBI taxonomy): domain Eukaryota; kingdom Metazoa; phylum Chordata; class Mammalia; order Rodentia; family Cricetidae; genus Microtus; species Microtus ochrogaster. Next base: position 2,006,768 of record NW_004949155.1, read on the forward strand.
TATACCTTCGATTAGAAATAAAAGGATAATCTGCCACGTTTTGAAGGAAACTCCAATGCTCTTCAGCTTTAGAATTTCTTCAGAGCTATTCCTCCCATCCGCCTCTTTCTTCTCCCTTCTCAGAACCAGGGAGGAAACTGGGGAGTGGGGGGAGGTAGCCCACACTAAGCAGATGCTCTACCACTTGCTCCACCTGTGGTCCTTTGATGTTACTAGTTACTATCTAAACATTTATCTGTCCCAACAGCAACATCTCACTTCCTTCTCAGCGCAGGAAATCACCGAGTAACCAGGTACCAGTTAAAGAAACACAGTTTCCATCTGAAAGGAGCTTTCACCTTCACCTTCTACCTGAGCTAAGGGACACACAGAATCCCAGGAGGGGCCAGAGTCCTTCACTCAGCTAGGCATTTATTCTTACTATCTTCTAACTGTGGAACATTGCTCCCTCCTATGCATAGGCTGCAATTATTTTTCCTTCTGTAAGGAAAACTAAGAATAAATGAGGTAACAGTTATAAAACTAGTTAACACAATATCTAGTGTATATTAGGTACTCAGTAAATGGAGCTATTGTCCATGTTGCATGGTGAGATTACAGGCAAAAGAGGAGTCTTTTTTTT
>NW_004949155.1:2007744-2010405 GCF_000317375.1 Microtus ochrogaster
TCTATCAGGGAAGAACAGTGGTAGAAGGCTGAGGGAAGAGAAAGCTGGCTTTCAATCTGAAGCATGAAATCAGTTATACGCCACAGTGTGCACAGTTAGGAAGCTGTCTAGTATTACTTGTTCTGAAAATGTAAGCAACACTCCTTAAATTAGGCAATTTTCCTTCTCCCAAACCCTCTCCAAAAGGATACTCTCTTATTATAGACACATTAATACTCAAATGTTCAACTTGCTAAAGATGAGAAATCAAATTTTGGGTCATAAAACGAATCTATTGAAAAGAAAAACATGCTAGAATCTCAAACTACAATCTGCATTTTGACTTTAAAAAGATGCCAGGATTGGCTTTGGGGGGTTGAACCCATTTTTGAGTAACAGTACAAATCCTAAAGCAGAGATAGGGAATGAGAATTGACTAACTCTTCGCTTTGAATAAGCAGAGAAATGTTTAGTTAACTGCAGATTCCGAGTTAGGACCATTTGACTCATTCACTTGTATACAACTATTTCTAGTATTGAATGTCGGCTGGGAGCCTCTGACTTTCGAACTGGACAGTAGGCTGTAAAGAAATATGTCATTCCTTTTGACTCTCTTGGAGAGAAAAAAGAAAACAACAACATGAAGGTGGAGAAAAGGGTCATAATATTTTATAACAGGATGCAGGAGACTCAGAAGAAAATCCAAGCAAAGCCCAGCAGGACTGACTCGCCTCCCTCATTGTGAGGCCCACAAGCATAGCAATCGCTTGTCATACAGACCACAATAGAAAAGGGCAATTTTTATAGCTCACCATTCCCAATACTGCACAGCGTTCTCCCCATAACACCCTTCACTCCTCTCAAGCTGAGAACTGGAGGCTCTCACCAGAATCTCTGTGTGTATACACATACATACCTACATGATTTGTCCTATCATGACAGGATAACTTACCTTTAGTGAAATGGGAAAAACAATCTTTTCTGTACTTACAAGAATTAACACAAAAGAAGCAAAACGTTAATACTGAGTTGTGGAATTTACAAAATGGCCTTTTAGATTTTCCTAACTCACTACAATTTTGTTGACCTCAAGCCAGCTACTTGGAATATCTCTCTCATGCCAAAAGCTGATTTTTCTAAAGGGCAACTCTTTTCTGCCAGGTATTACACTTACCCATTTTAAGACAATCTACACAAGGAGTAGTAAGTAGGGAATTAAGACCTTTTAATTTAGTTTTTCATATTTTTATTCATCCTTCCCCTACTTATTAGAGAAATGGTTTAATAATCCACACTAATCCATACAAGTAAAATAGTTCCTACTGGAGAAAAAAAATCTCATTAAGAAAATAAAACTTGTATTTATGTCATAAACATGTAACCTTAAAAATCAGACCGCCAGGAACTTGAGATGAAGCTCAGTGGTAGCACGCATGCTTAGTGTGAGCAAGGCCCAGGGCTTGATCCACAGCAAACAAACAAACAAAGAAACTAACATCAGACTTTCAGAATTACTTTTAGTGCTTTTCTCATTGTCAAACACACATTAAGAAAACACTGCACTAACATTTCTGCATTGCCCAATGTATAGCCATGTACACATGCAAAAGTGTGAACAATACAAATAACACATAATTGAACATAAAGCCACATATCAATATGGTGTGTACTATAAAAATAGTCACCTGAAAAGAATAGCTATTTTAGCCAGGCATGGTGACTCATGCTTGTAATCATAACATCAGAGGGCTGAGGCAGGAGGATTGCTACAAGCTTCAGATCAGCTTGGGTTATATAATAAAATTCCAGGCAGCTTGAGATACATAACAAAATCCTGTTTCTAAAAAAGAAAAAGACAGATTGGAAAAAAAAAGAATGGATGTTTTCAAGAACAGTTCCCTCCAGATTATCTAGGCTGTATGAATGGATCACAAAAGCAGCTTACCATTCTTACAACTCCAATTTAAAAAAATCTTAGTATCTTATGGGTCAATGGAATTTTTAGTTCCAAAAAGTTTGGAAAGGAATGAAGAGGTGTGAAAAGATATTCTGAAGATTACTTCAGCACATAAAACTGGCTAATTTAAAAAATGGATAATGCTTATGCCTGGGAACTATATTTACTAACAGTTTTCTAGAATTTTCTAGGTCTCTAATTTTAAACATGTAGAAAAAATTTAGCTAGTAATTTTTTTGAGACAGGGTTTTATTATGTATCCCTGGCTGGTTAGGAATTTGTTATGCAGACCAGGCTGGGCTCGAACTCACAGAGGTCTGCCTGTTTCTGCCTCCCGAGTGCTTGAATTACAGGCATGCAATACTGTCCAGCATATTAAGCTAGTATTAAAGCTATATGTAATTTCCCAGACAACACATGCAGTAGCCTTAAGGGAAATGTAAAGAAATTTTCTATTGGAGATGTTTTGATTTACATGTTTAATTTTAATATTAAACATATCATGTTTATATCATTGTTACTATTCAGGAGATATTTCCATGTTTAATTATACACATTTGGAGAAAATGTTTCTTACTAGTGTTTATAAAACATACCTAAGTTTAAGCTGCTGCTGCTGCACTTGGTGAAGTATTCTAAATGATTAGGAGTGGGAGGTAGAACATACTAGAGACCAAAGCCAAACATTTATACCAAAGAGATTTTTCCTCCCCTCCCCGCCCTCT
>NW_004949155.1:2010550-2018672 GCF_000317375.1 Microtus ochrogaster
TGTGTGTGTGTGTGTGAGCGTGTGTGCAAGTGTAGATGCCAGAGATGGACTTGAGTTGTCTCTAAAGCTCTCTCACTCGCCACCTTATTTTGAGACAGGATCTCCCACTGAACCTGGAACTCATCATTTCTTCTAAACTAAATGGCCGGAGAATGTCCCCCATTGTACCTGCTTTTATGTGGGTACTGAGGATCTGAACTCGGGTTCTCATGCTTGCAGAGCAAGGACTTTTTGCCCACTGAGCCATCACCCCAAACAGAAAGTTACCATTCCTGTAAGAGAACTTTCCCAAATACAGTACATTTTAAAAAGGCAATATTTCAGCCAGGCTGTGGTGCATGCACTCAGGAGGCAGAGGCAGAGGTACTTCCTCTGTGAGTTAGAGCCCAGTCTGCTCTCCAGAGCGAGTTCCAGGCCAGTCTCCAAAGCTACACAGAGAAACCCTGTCTCGAAAACCCAAGAAAAACAACAACAACAAAAACCCAAAGCAAAACAAAGCAAAAAAGGCAACATTTCAAGTGTACAATATGCTGGTGGGTTTGTTGTTGTTAGTGGTGGTGGCTTTTTTGACACAAGCTCTAACTGGCCTGGAATTCATGACCCTCTTGAATGCTAGTGCTGTGTTTACATATCTGTGCGACCAAGCAGCTCAACATGACATTTTAATATACCTATATATAGTGAAATAATTACTACAGTCAAGCAAGTTAATATATTTCCTTACATACTTATTTATCGTTTCTTTCGGAGAACCTGAAATCTGTTCATTTGGCAAATTTTCAGTATATAATACAATATTATTAATAATCATCATGCTGTACATGAATCCATAATGACAGGTTTCAATCCTGGGAAGTCTGAATTTTGAGCAAGAATGCAACTGGATATAGAGAAACCCGCGAATAGAAAGGTAGTTATTTATTGCTGTGAGTCTAATTTTAGAAACTCAATCTAAAAGGAAAAAAAATCTAACCAAAAATGTGATGCTTTTTATTTGTAATAAATGATGCGTGCCACACAACACTTTAAAAATAATAGTGACTCAGTTACAAAGATAATTTGGTAATGAGACATGTTAGAAATTATAGATCTAAATGAAAATAATTACAGCTACCTGTGCTGCGCAAAAAAGGCGACACTGGAAAAGCTGAACAGGTAAATAAACAATGGCTGACATTAAGAAACAACAGACAAAATAGCTGGCCAGAGGCTGGTTGTCATGGTAACACCATTTAGTCACTGCGACCACAGCTTCCAAGTAGGGAGGCCTCCTGTTATTTGGCTTCATTACCAGTGAGTCAAAGCATTTGTCATAACATTGAATAAACCATAACACAGTGCATTAGAATCGGAAAATTCAAAGCAAACTCACTTACCTTCCCTGTCAGAACTGAGGGAAATTCCGTATCAAATTTGTTGCTTAATCCAAACCTTAAAAACAAAGACAAAACATAATCTATTCTCTTCAACATATTTAACCCTTTCTCCCAATAGGTTATAAACCCATGCAGTTTTCTTTGGTCTTCAGATTTAAAAACATGTCCTGAATATGCACAACTTTATGATGTATATGCTAGTTAAAACCAAGTAATGGATTTAAAAAATTTGTAAGTCCCGAAAACAACATTAAATTAAAAAGTATGTTCCAAATAAAACTTTACATACTTAGAAAAATAATTTTTTGACTATTTGTCCAAATTAGTAGTTAAAGAAATCTCAGGAAAGCAATTAAAAATTGTTGTTTTATTGGGTTCTTGTTTGTTTTTCAGAAAGAACTTGGGTGGGTAGGGAGGCTGAAAAAAATTTGGAAATCTCCCCTTGAGGGAGGGGAAGAATATGATCAGAATATATTTAAAATAAGAATTGTTTTGGGCTGGAGAGATGGCTCAGTGGTTAAGAGCATTGCCTGCTCTTCCAAAGGTTCTGAGTTCAATTCCCGGCAACCACATGGTGGCTCACAACCATCTGTAATGAGGTCTGGTGCAGAGTATTGTATACATAATAAATAAATAAATATTAAAAAAAAAGAATTGTTTTAAGTGGGCTGGAGAGATGGCTCAGTGGTTAAAAGCAATAGCTGATCTTCCAGAGGACCCTGGCTCCCAGCACTCACAACAGTCTGTAACTCCAATTTTAGAGGATCTCACCACCTTCATATCAATGCACATACAATAAATAAGTTAACTCAATTAAAAAATGTTTTAAGTAATAAAAATATAAGTGGAATTCTAACTATACCCATGAGACTAAAAATAGCTAGGAGTCATAATTTTAAATTTTTAATTACGTGTGTGGGTTGTTTTTTTTTTTTTAATTTCCCGAGACGGTTTCTCTGTAGCTTTGGTTCCTGTCCTGGAACTAGCTCTTGTAGACCAGGCTGGTCTCGAACTCATAGATTCACCCGCCTCTGCCTCCTGACTGCTGGAATTAAAGGCATGCGCCACCACTGCCCGGCCTGTATGTGTGGTATTCTTGGAGGCCAGAAAAAAAGAGTACTGGATCCCCTGGAACTGAGTAGAGTTACAGGGGGCCTGGAGTTATCATGTGGGTGCTGGGAATCATACCCAGGTGCTCTGGAAGAGCAGCCCGTGCTCTCAGCTGAGCCACTTCTCCAGCGCCCCCCCCCATGTTATAGCTTTTGACTAAAATGTTTCTCTGTTAAAAATCTACTTTAGTAGATAATTGTTAGAACTGGATGACGACAATATATGAGGATGAATTATGCTATTCTTCCTACTTTTTTGTCCATGTATACAATTTTTTTTTAAAAAAGTATTCTTTTCTAAAGGTGGTGGTAGCACACACCTTTAATCCCAGCCCTCGGGAGGCAGAGGCAGGCGGATATCTGTGGGTTCGAGGCCAGCCTGGTCTACAGAGCTAGTTCCAGGACAGCCAGGGTTACACACAGAAAAACCTTGTGTCAAAAAAAACCATATAAAAGTGTTCTTTTATCATTAATGTAGACTTTGGAACTATACTTTGATAACTTGTGACCAGGTACTCTTCAGACAATTAAAAGATCTTTTTAAATGCCTTTTATTTGTTCAATCATTTTGAGAAAGAGATGCTCGCCTCTAAAGTTTTCTCTTCCAATATGTTCATTAAAATATTCAATAAAGTCAAAAGGAATTTTACAGGCCTTTGTTCATCCATTTGTTGAACTGAGTAGGGATAACTTAGGTTACTTTTTGAATGCCAGACAATCCCGTATTATAATACTAACAATTTTATGTCAGTGGGTGATGGAAAAGCAAAAAGAAAAATAGTGTTGAGAACGCCATAAAAGGAAGCAGTAACAGGCAACACATATTAGTAACTATGTATTTGTCAGGCTAAGTAACTGTGCTAAGTAACTACATTACTTCGAGACAGGGTCCCTCTATGTAGCCCTGTCTGTTCTGGAACTAGCTCTGTAGACCAGGCTGGCCTCGAACTCACAGAGATCCGCCTGCCTCTACCTCCCAGGTGCTGCTACTTCCAAGTCTTAAAGGCCTCTAAAAGTATTGTCATTCCCATTTTCTGGATGGAGAAGCTGACATTCATGATGGCACATGCCTTTAATCCTAGCACTTAAAAACATTTTTAAAAATCAATTAATTAAATGATTTGCCTAAAGTCAAGTTTCTATCTAGTTAAGAAGTAATGAGAACTAAAAATAATAGTTACTCATTTTCTTTTTAATGAGCAAAAATGAAACTTCTAAAATATAAAAAGTATATTAAAATCGTAAAGGAAATATATTTTTTACTTCTTAAAAATCTCCTTTATGAGCAACATATAGACATCTCTCAGTGTCTGTGGAGATGACTTCTAAGCCTCACCTTGGACATCAAAATAACTATTAACAATTTTTATATTTATTTAATTATATTATGCATATATTTTGCCTGCATGTATGTATGTGTACCATGCGCTTGTCCAGTATCCCTGGAGGTCAGCAAAGGGTGTCAGATCTCCTGACACTGGAGTTACTGATGGTTATGAGTGTTCACATGAGTACTGGGAGCTGAATCTCAGTCCTTTGTAAGAGCAAGTGCTCTAAACTGCGGAGCCATCTCTGCAGCCCCAAGTTCCTTATACTAAAAAGAAATAGTATTTGCATATAACCCGTGCACATCCTCTTGTAATTTTTTTCTTTTCGTTTTTTGAGACAAGGTTTCTCTGTAGCTTTGGAGCTTGTCTGCAACTTGCTCTTTAGACCAGGCTGGCCTCAAACTCACAGAGCTCTTCTTGCCTCTATCTCCTGAGTGCTGGGATTAAAGGTGTGTGCCACTACCGCCTGGCTTTTGTATTCTTTAAATCATCCCAGTAATAGCTAATACAACTGCTATGCGAATGGTTGCTATACTATATTGTTATTCAGAATAACAATAAGGGAATTTCCATACATGTTCAATATAGATGGTGTTTTTTCAGGTATTTTTGAGCTGCAAATGGTTGAATTTATGCAAAACCTGTGAGTATTCAGGGTCAACTATTTATCTATACTATAAAATATAAAGAAACTGGCATCATCTGCCTTGCAATCCCAGGATGAGGCAGGAGGATAGTGAGCTCAAGGCCAGTCTTGAACCATATAGTGAGAATCCATCACAAAAAGCAAACCAGACTCACTACTCTCATAGTTTTGGCTAACAAGGAATAGCTATCCTGTTCTCACCAACCAGGGATTTCTTTCTTACATATTTTCTTTCTTTAACACTGAGGACATAAAAAGAGTGCTTACTTCAAATAACCTTAATTCTGAGGGTTTAACTTGGTAGCCACAAATATACTGAAATGGCTGCTGTTGTATAAACACCTTACCTCTGTTTCATAAGCAAACTATGAAGTTAAGAACTGTGGCTCAGCCAGGTAGTGGTGATGCACTCCAAGCTTGAAAAACAAATAAAAAACAAAAAACAAACAAACAAAAAGAAGCTATGGTTCTATAGAGGTTACACAAATGCATCTATTCATTACTCATCAGTGATAGGCATTAGCCAAGATGTGGCACTCTTCAGCATTAGACAAAGAGGCACTTGGGAACTACTCAGAAGCCATTTTATTGACTTTATTAAATATAGAGTCTATTATGTGTTCGAAGTTGACCAAGCTGGTGGTTATCAATGATTGAATTTTCTTTAAGTGTTTCAATGCCCCTACATTTTAATTTCTTGGAACAATTCTTTGGACTATAGGAAATGGAGACAAAGAAGGATGGATCATTTTCCTTGTTTCTTCCTGTCTCCCTATATCCCTCGCTTTCCATGCTTGTAAAAATTACTATTTTCAATCATTTAAAAGCCTTGCCAAAATGAAAGCTCATGTGCTCAGGTAAAATAATCAGTGCAGTCAAATTCTGCTAACAAGAACTACTATTTTGCTAGAAAAGTATGTACTTAATAATAGTGTACTGATTCTGAAGCACGTGTAGTGAATTCTACTGCACTAAGAAAAAGAAAAACCATGCCATATAATACAAACAGAAGTTTTGTTTGTTTGTTTGTTTGTTTTCAATTCTACTTAGATCTTTCTTCTGGAAATAAACCAAACTACATGATGGCTTAAAGCTTTGTAAAATAGTCATCTGATTGTTTTCAATGCTGGGGATTGAACCCAGGGCCTTGCTCATACTAGTTAGGCCCCTCTCTCTGAGCCCAAATATTTACCTTCCATAAACTCAGACTAACAATGTATCACTATAAATTCCTAATGGCAGGTAACAGAAAATGTATGCCATTCTCTAATCTAAGAAGTATCTCTAAATTTGTGTAAAATGTATTGTTTATAAATTTAATCACCAGTTTTGATTTTCTTCTATTTTTTTATTTTTATTTTATTTTTGTTTTTTTTATTAAAGCCTACAGCACCCGGTATTCCCAGGTGGTCTCCCCATCCAAGTACTAACCAGGCCCGACCCTGCTTAGCTTCCGAGATCAGACGAGATTGGGCGCGTTCAGGGTGGTATAATAATTTTAGTGAGATTCCTTGAAAACTGGTAATTCAGAAGTCATCTCAACTACCTTCTATACAGGTACTCTTGCAAGTACAAACACCCATACATTTTAAGAAATAGAAGTGTGCTTGTGTTTATAGACACGGGGGGGGGGAGTCTCATCAGATGTATTTGTTTTCTGTACTTCAATACACTGTGGCCCAATATTTATCCTAAAAAAGAAGAAAAAAATATAACTCAAATATACAGCATTTTTGAAATAGTTCACATTTGCAAGTGACATCCATCATTTTGTTTCTAAAGTCTTAAACCTGTGGGAGTTAATTTAGTAATACTTTTTGTTTTTTGAGACAGGGTCTCATTACCAGGCTGGACTTTAACTCATACTCAAACTTGTCTTTGCCTCTCAGTGCTAGGATTAAGGGTGTTCACCATCACAACTGGTTCACTCTGTTTCTTATGATATTATAATTAATTTAATATTAAGATTCATATTTTGTTAAAATAACTAAAAGGTCAAAAATATTAAGATGATATAAGTAAATTGGAGTACTTTTACACACATGAGCTAGCTTAAGAAAGCTTTATAGAGGAACAGTGATACTATCAGTTGGAGAGTGATGGTACCTCATCACTAGGATTATTATATTATTACAGCTATATATACAGCTCAGAATAAAGTCTCCTTCATAGCATGATTGAACAAACTCACATTGAGGGCCTATAATATAGTCTGCACAACAAGGAGCATAAACTATCACTAAAGCAAGCCAATATTCATTGAACTTTCTTAAACAAGTATTATGGTAGGCAGTGAAGATTCATAGGGAATGAGAGATTGTTCTTGCTGGTGTGCTTCCAATTTAGCAAGAGCGAAAAAAACATAGGAAATGGTGACATTTGGAAAGCTAGGGTAAAGGGAGGTATATGCTGGCATTTAAGATGGAAGCACTAGGTGGAACAGACATTGACGATATGAAATAGCATGATGTGATGAGTAAAAGGAGGTACACTCAACTGAGATGGAAAATAGAGAACAATAAGAGGCATGTTTGAGGGTTAAGTAGCCCAGGGAAGTGTCCAAGCAGAGTCTGGTACAGAAACACTGGATAACTGAGACCACAAGAAGCAAGAAGAGACCATTTAAGATATGTAGACAGTAAGAGTAGAGGGCTAAGCATAAAATCACGGGTATTTAAGAAACAAGACAGGAAGAAGACTGTTAAAAAAAAAAAACATGCCAGGCAAGCACTCTATTGCAAAACTATACTCTCAGTCTCTGATCATGGTGATCTCAACTGAGGTCAGAATCTTCACAGTTAGGTGGCAGAATCCAGATAAGAGGAAGTAAATATAGTGCGTGTACATGCTCTTAAGGAATGTGGAGAAGGAAGAGAGATTAGATAGCAGCTGAAGAGGATGTGAATGTCAGAAGGTTTGGGGTTTGAATACATTACAGGGCAATCTGGACTCTAGATTCTAGAGGGGTCAAAGTGAGGCACTATTGGAGCCAGGAGCTGCCTTATGGTACAAGACTTTGCTTGGGTAGAGATTAGAAGAAAAGCGTATGGATGGCAGAAAAGAAGACATGAGAGGGACTCCTTGAATTCTAATGTTGAGAACACTAAGGTCTAATAAAGATCCAATGCAGGTTTACAACAGGACAGTGGCACAATTGAATGGAATTTTAAGAAAATTAGTTTGGCATGAGCATGTACAATGAAATGAGGAGAGGCAGCAGATTATGGCTATAACTCAAGAAGGAGATGATGGCCACTCAAACAAGAGTGCTGCCAAAGAAGAAAAGAGAAAATGAAAAATCTAAGCGAATTTCCAAATGTATGATGATAATTCTGGGAAAATCAGACATAGGGCAATTCAAGGAGAAGAGTCAAAATGGCTCAAAGATTTAAAATATTACCCTGGGAAAGTAGAATGTTGGGGTCACTGCCAGAAATGTGGCAAATAGAAATATAAGCCATTTGGGGAGGGAAAATGTTGAGTTTAAGATATACTGAGTTAAGCCGGGCGATGGTGGCACACGCCTTTAATCCCAGCACTCAGGAGGCAGAGGCAGGCGGATCTCTGTGAGTTCGAAAACAGCCTGGTCTACAGAGCTAGTTCCAGGACAGGCTCCAAAGCCACAGAGAAACCCTGTCTCGAAAAACCAAAAAAAAAAAAAAA
>NW_004949155.1:2018907-2027626 GCF_000317375.1 Microtus ochrogaster
GGCAGGGTACAAAAGAATAAGAAATAGTTCATTCAACTGGGTGGTGGCGGCACATGCCTTTCATCTCAGTACTCTCAGAAGGCAAAGGCAGAGGGATCTCTGAGTTCAAGGCCAGTTTTGTCAACAAAACAAGTTCCAGGACAGTCAGAGCTGTTACACAGAGAAACACTGTTTCAAAAAAAAAAAAAAAAACAAACCAAAAAAGGAATAAAAAAAGAAAGAACAAAGGAAAGAAAGAGTTCACTCACATAGATATAGGGCCAAGAGTGTAGCTCAGTGACACAGCACTTGCCTCGATGCACAGTGCCCTAGTTTGAGTTCATCACACCCTCACCCCCAATAAAACATAGTTTAGAGCAATCGACACATGCCTACATCAGAAAAATGGAAACAAAATTCCACATTTTAGATGTATTAGATTAAAATTATTCTTACAGACTTACTCAACATATGGAAGGTTTTGCTATTATAGTTCATGTCTCAGATCCCAACCAAAAATTTTTATTAAAGACAGGGTCTCACTCTGTAGCCCAGATTGGCTGGAGTTCATTATATGACCCCAGATTGGCCTGGATCTCATGGCACTCTTCTTGTCTTAGCCTCCCAAGTGATGGAATCACAGACATAAAGCACCATGTCTGGCTTCTAGCAGACCTTCTAAACAGTCTTTTTTTTGAGACAGGGTTTCTCTGTGGCTTTGGAGCCTGTCCTGGAACTAGCTCTGTAGACCAGGCTGGTCTTGAACTCACAGAGATCCGCCTGCCTCTGCCTCCCGAGTGCTGGGATTAAAGGCGTGCACCACCATTGCCCGGCAACAGTCTTTTTCTAAAATGTTAGATATTTAGCATCAAATGTTCTTCCTAAATAAGAAAATGTATACAACAAAACCAAACAATTTTCCAAACTATATTCATCTCTAGGATTTAAGTACTGGCTTATGCTTTTCAGACTTTTTTCCAATTAATATCAAGATACTACTGGCATTATCTCTTTACATGTGATTCCAGAATTTTTAAACTGTGTGTGTGTGTGTGGTGTCGGCAGGGAATTACACGTACAAGAGGCTAGACACAGCAAATCTCAGTGCTCTGTTTTAAATGAAGAAAGGAAATTGGTTGTGTGGCGAGTAGAATGGAGCCACGAGGAAGTTTTAGAGAACTTAAATTATGCTTCCTTGCTATGTATGCACTGTTTGAATTTTAGAAAATAATCCGGAAAAGTGGAACATAAAATTATGGATCGCAGTATAAAAACCATTTCTCTGCTTGGTCATGTAAAAGAATCTGCATAAAAAGAACCCTGGGTGTCAGCATCATAATTAGCTGGAATAATGGTCACCCTAGTGACAAAAGGAATGGAAGTAAAACTGCAGTAAGTTGGCACCTGAGCACTGCAGGCTTTCTGCAAAAACCCTGGACTGAGAAAAAGTGTCTGAAAATCACCTAATCAAAAATAAGGCCTAAAAGTCTCCCCAAAGCCTTCCACCACAACTGAAAAAATATTTGGTAATATAGTCATTCAATAATTTAAAAGTGTATTATAGTCAAAAGAGTTAACATGCTAAAAATTAAAAGCTAACACGATTGAGGAATTGATACATACTGAATGATTTCATGCAAGCACTCAGTTGAGTCAAAGGGACTAGGTGAGCCATGATCAAAATGAAAGATAGTGAGACGTGATGAAAAGGGGCAAATCTATTTTGAAAATGCAGTAAATGACACCACAGTTAAGAGCATGAACACAACACCATACTCAAAATTCTAAGTATTTACAATCCAAGCTAATAAAAACTGGGACCCACTCTTCAAAGCCCAGAGGTCAATTTTTCTTCTTTTACTGTGTAACCAAGATGATATGAAGTCCTTGCACACTTTATTTTCTCAAATATGATACAGAATTTCAATGTAAAAGAAGCCACCTTGGATGAGTTTTAAAGAAATCATCCTCAATTCATCAAAGGCCAATTTCCCTATATAGTTAATGTTTGGGCGAACAAAATCCCCTGTAGGCATCTTAATTTATTTCAGAGCCAAAGGGCTTAGTAACCATGTACTTCAAACCCTTCATTTGGAGAACCCAAAGTCCGGAAGTAAGAATCAACGGACCAAGGTCATAGGGCTAGTAAGAAGGGAAACTGAGATTAGCAACCAAGATCTCTCACCCTCTATCCATTGCTCGTTCTACTTTGCATAGATTCTTATCAACCTGAACCTCTAACGATGTGATATTACAGGAACGTCAGAGTAGTGCGTTCAACAGAGAAAGGATGACGATATTCATTCATATAAGCATTGGATAGGAAGAATGGATGGATAAATATGTGGGTGGATGAATAATTATTCACAAAATGCATCACAGTTTTGTTTTGAAGAATCCAAGCCCAGATCTTGTCACATGTCACAGCAGTCCCCGTTTTCCACTAGCCATCAATCTTGGCAGCAGAGAAGCCTAGTACATCCTGCAGTTCAGAGGCTATTCACTTGCCAGCAGAGAAGCCTAGTACATCCTGCAGCTTAGAGACTATTGACTTGCCAGAACACGTACAAGCGGATCACCCCTACTCCAGTGCCTCTAGCTTTCCACCCCGTAACTCCATGTCCTACACTCACTCTTTTCTCAGGGTCGATATCACTCTCCCCATTTCTTTTGCACTACACCTATTCAATCTGCGGTTTCTCTATTTAAACCAGGTGTCCTTTGCTAACAGTATGTCTTAGTCAGCCCTTCCCACTCTGCAGGCCCTTCGATGCCCTTCTCATTCGTCTGCCGCCAATTCTCAGCCTCCGCAAGACCCCGGCCCCAATAGCTTACACAGTGATGTGGCCGGCGCCGCGCACCAACACAGGGTCTGGGGCATATCTCCGCAGATGCTCCTCGCTCACTACCCGAGGCGGGGGTGGCACCTCCTCCTCCTCCTCTTCTTCTTCCTCCTCTTCTTCCTCCTCCTCATCTTCCTCATCCTCATCGGGCCCAGATACCGACGACGACGACGACGACGACGGCGACGACGACGTCGTTGCTGCTTCTTCTTCTTCCTCCTCCAGTTCCGAGATGGTGTCAAACTCCGCCATGTTGGGCAGCAGGATGCTCATCACGTGACCTCACAACTGCCGCCACTCGCCGGGAGAAGAGTTTGAACCTGCGGAGCGGCTGGGAGAGGAGGGGGAACTGACTGAAGAGAAAGAGGAGGGGGTAGGGAAAGCACTTGAGGAGACGCGCCTGCGTATTGGGCAGACAGAGCGGGGGTTGGAGGCGGGGGCATGAGGGACCAGGGAGTAAATTCGGTGTACGCTTGCGCGGCTCCAAGGGGAGGGGGCCGGTAGAGGTGAACTCCAGGGAATTCTCGAGGTCCGGTCTGCGGGTGCTGATCTTCGTACCGCGCTTCGGACGTCAGTCTCTTGTACGCAGGGGACGTACGTTCTCGTTTTAGTGCCTGTTAATTAATGCGGGATATATTTACCTCTATGCAGGCAGTCGAGGGAAAGCAAATTCTATAAAAGCGAGTTTAGGACTTTGCCCAAAATATCTCAAGGTACACATATGTCAGCCCCTTACGAAGAGACTGTTCAATCCTAAGGGCAAACATTTTTATTAACGTTTTACAAAAGAGGAAACTTTCTTTTAATTTCTCCTGCTGAATGGTACTTTGGGGACTTGCTAAGTGTCACAGACTGTGCTAAGTGCTCTGTGTGCGTATCTCATTTACTCTTCCCTACAACTCTTTGATGGGTGTACCATGTTGATTCAAATATCACACAAGGGAAATCTAGATACATAGAGAGCAAGTAATTTGTTCAAGGTCATGGAGCTAGTAAATGACAGAGGAGCTTTTAAATCTAGAGTCTCTTCCTACTCCCAAAGCCCTGTACTCTTAGTCAAACAGCTACAGTGCCTAAAGTTGCTTGGAAAGGCTTGGGGGCAGTGGTGCATTTTGGTTGGTTCTTATTAATAAGAATAAACATGTTTGAAGCCAGGTGTAGTGGCACATGCCTTCAAACCCAGTACTTGGAAGGCAGAGGCAGGAGAATCTTTGAGTAAGGCTAGCTTGGTCTATAGACCTAGTTCCAGGACAGCTAGAGTTACAGAGAAACCCTGTCTTATGAAAAAGAAAGAAAGGAAGAAAGAAGGAAGGAGGGAAGAAGGAGGAAAAGGGGGAAAAAAAGGAAGGAAGGAAGGAAGGAAGGAAGGAAGGAAGGAAGGAAGGAAGAAAGGAAGGAAAAGAAATTGGGGTTTTGAGGAGTGGAGCTGGAGAGAGTGTAGAAGGCATGCCAGTTTAGAGACATATTAATTAACATAGCCTATTCTATAGGCTCTAAGCTATATTCTTCCCAATACCATAGGTCAGTTAATTCAAACAATCTGGTGCGGTAGGTACCTTTATATGTCTTATATAGATGAAGAATTGATGGACTGGAGAGATGGCTCAGCAGTTAAGAGCAGTGGTTGCTCTTCCAGTAGGACCCGGGTTCAATTTCCAGCACCCACATGGTAGCTCACACCTGCCTGTGACTCCAGTTCTGGGGATTTGATACCTTCACACAGATATACACCAATGCACATAAAATAAAAATAAATCATTTAAAAAGATGACATATTAAATATCAGAAAATTTAAATAATTCATTCAGGTCTGTAGTGACCTTTTTTTCCCCACCCTACCCCATCCCCGTTTCAAACATTCTACCTCATCTTCACTACATCACTAAAATACAGAGGCCACATATTTCAAGTATTTAGGTAATGTTCCAAACTGGTTCATACCTGGTAGCAGCACAGACTTTGTGCCGTTAAGACTATATAGTGCAGCTGCTCCTAATAGAATGAATATCGCGGTGCAGGTACACTCCATTAATACCAGCTTCCCTATGCCTTCCGCTGCTCTAGAGCTTTCATTCTGATTAGGTGATGTGACTGAGGAAACAGACAGAGCCTGGAATTTAGAATAAGCCTAGCATCAGCACCATATTGGCAGTAATCAAAAATACTGAGGCATCTGTGGAAGAGAGAAATCTTTTCTGTAAGAGATATTGTTCAGATATCAAGGAATTGGTGTTATTAATATTGCATTTTTCATTATATTCAATAGCTTGTTTGTTTTGGAATTGAGAAGTAAGATGTAACATTATCTATAAAAAAAACAAATGGAGCCTTTTGTTGTATAAAGAACTTTACTTTAGCCAGAGATTAGGAGAAAGGAATCTTAAAGTATTTCATAACAATAATTGGGTTTTCCCAGTACTATTAAACATATATCAACAATGAGAGTGGATGACCTCAGACCTGAGATCAACTTCAATATTCTGTACCTGTTCTTTTTAAGAAGCAAGACAAAATCACAGAGGAGATTAAATATTTCCCAAACATCTTATCTATAAAGAGTCCAGTAAATCAGTATCTAGAGGGGAATAATACTATTTTGCTGATTACTGCTCCAGTGGTAGCTTCTCATTTCCATCACTAAAGATTAGCCTAAGAAGGAATAGCTGACAGAAAGGAAAAGCCTTGGATTTTGTGATAAATGCAATAAGACATTAGAACTGTTGTCAAGCTAGGATATAGTGACTGGGGGAGATGGAAAGATGAAGGGAGAGAGGGCTGGGGAAATTCTACCGTAAGTTTCAAAGCGGAGAGTCCAGAGACGTAGTTCAGTTGGTAGAGAGCTTGCCTATCATGCAGGAAAACCCTACTTGTAATCTCCTGCACAGCATAAACTGGAGATGGAGGTGCATATTTGTAATCCCAAAAGTTGGGAGGTGGAGGCAGGAGGATCAGAAGTTCAAGTTCATCCTTGGCACCTCAGTAAGTATGAATGAAGTGAGCCTTGGACACTATCTCAAGCAAAATAAAAAACAAACTAAATAAATTGGAAAGAGGCTGCTGACGTTTAGTTAGAAGTCAAAAGGACAAAGCAGTGTAGAGAAGTGCTGCGCTTGGCCAAGTGTGCAAGCATAGTCTGATCAGCTCATCTGTTTGCCTGCACATACACGGTGCTGAAAAAGCATGTGTGATTGCAAAGGTAATCAGTTCTGCCAGGAGGACTGAGATTGGGAAAGCCGAGAAAAACACGTTTTGTGTGTCCACTGCCAGTGAACACATGAAGCGTGATGGCTTTTAAATGATAAGCTGGCATTCAGGCTAGTAAATTGGTGAGTGGATGCAGAGGAAAGCAGGTGGTATAAGGCTTTGTTTACCTAATGTGCTGAGGAGGTCATGAGGGCAATTTTCTCATCTAATAGATGGGGGCCTGAGGCACAAAGTCTCAGGTTTAATGCACTGAAAAGGTTTCACAGTTTTAAAAGATAGCTTTGTTTATTTGTTAAAGTACACAATTCAGTGATGTTAGTCGCTTTACAGATTTATGCAGTCATTACCACAAACTAGTTTTAGAATATATCCACTGCCTCAATTCACTACCCCCCATTCTCACTCCCACTCCTATGTATTCTCAGTCTGTGTGGTGGGCTTTTCGAATAAATTGTGTTATAAAATATGCTGTCTCTGACACCTTCTTTTGTTTAGTGTGCCATTGAGGTTCATCATATTGTGTCATTTATTAGGACTTTGTTCCTTTTAATGGATAAATACTATTTCATTTTTGCGATATATTACATTTTGCTTCTTTATTCACTTGGTGATAACATTTGGACTCCTTTCACCTTTTGTATATTGTGAAAATGCTATGTTATAGACATTCATATGTCTCTGTGAAACATGCTTTAATTTTCACTTTCTTTTCTTTTTCTTTTTGTTTCTTTCTTTCTTTTTCTTTTTTCCTTTTTTTTTTTTTTTTTTTTGAGACAGGATTTCTCTGTGTAACAGCCCTGGCTGTCCTGGAACTCAGTTTGTAGACCAGGCTGGCCTCGAACTCACAGAGATCCACCTGCCTCTGTCCCTCAAGTACTGGGATTACAGCCATATACCACCACCACCCGGTTTAATTTTTTCTTGAATAGATATCTTTAAGTAGAATACTGGGCCACATACTTAAGACCATGTTGAACTTTGGGACTGGAGAGATGGCTCAGAGGTTTAGAGCACATAAGATCTGAATTTGTTTCTCAACACCCATAATTTGGGCAGTGTACAACAGGTGACTCCAACTTCCACAGATTAGATGCCTTTAACCTCTATGGGCACCTGCACACATGTTCACACACACAGTTAATGATAATTTTTTAAACAAAGATTATATTGAACTTAATAAAATTGTTGAAGTATTTTTCCAGAGTGGCTCTATCAGCTGCCATTCTTGTGAGTTATTTTCCGTCTTCTGAATGATTTATTTACAACTCAACTGCCATCACCATTTATAAACATAAAAGGTATTTATTAAAATTTAGCATACTGTTCCTTCTTTGTTACTGATATTTCAAGATATTTGACATTTTTGTTGTCTTTCCTATTTTGTCTTGTCTTTGTTCCATGTTCTCTTTTCTGGTCTTTTTTTTTTTTTCCTTTTACCTTGCTGGGGATGGAACCCAGGACCTCACACACACACTGGGAGAAGAGCTCCAGCCCTGCACCACTCCTTCCTCAGCTCCTGTATGTGTTCTTCACGGCCATTGGCAGTAACTCATCTTACTTTTCTGCACCTGTATCTTTTTGCTGGGTGTGTAAATTTGGACTGACGATGGTTTCAGCATTTGAAAAAGGTTATGTCACTTGTTTCGTGTACCCATATGTTTTAGAGAAAGAACAATCTCTTGGTTTTGAGTTGTCAATGATATTTTGTTTATTTGCTGGATGCTTTAAATATTTTTCTTTGTTGTTAATATTTGAAAATTGCATTACTATGTAGTTTGGTATGGATTTATTTGTCCTTCTATTTTGAGTCTCCTCCTCCCCCTCTTCCTCTTCTTTTTTTGAGACAAGGTCTCACTATGTAGTCTTGGCTTGCTTGGAACTTGCTATGTAGACTAGGCTGACCTGAGACCCAGAGATCTACCTGCCCCTGGGTCCCAAGTGCTGGGATTCAAGTCGTGTAGTTTAATGAGTTGTTTTCAAGTCTAATTTGAGCATCCTCACATTAGCTCATGAGAGGCTGGATACTCTCCACTTTCTCTTTTCACTGCTATCTGCTTGGCTCTGTCTGCATCCTTAGGGAAAGCTGAGTTGCAGTATCCGTCATTCTGTGACTCCCGGTGGAAGATGAACGTCCACTTATCCCATTGACTTGATTGATGCTCAGATAAGGGGTACTGCTGGTGAAGTGAGAAATTGGGCTTCTTATGTCATTTGCACTAATCCTGAAGACGGAAGTGCCTTGCAGTTGATGCGTGAAAATGAGAAGCCCTGATTGCCTTCTTTTCCCACCATTATTTGCAACTTCAGAAGTATGGGAGTCAAAGCACCAAAACTGGCCTTGCTGTGTAGATGAAGGTGGAGCTGGAGTTCTTTTCTGTGTTGTTTACAATTACTATACAGGTAACCAACCACCTAAGTTTTTTCCAGTTAGCTATGCCGGTCCTTTGGCTAGGAAGAACTGACTTGGGTGTAAATTTATAACTGTCCCAACTAGTATTGCTGTGGTTCTCACTTCTTCATCCCCAAGTCTGGAGTAGATGAAGCATTAAGAAATCTCAGTGAGAGACAATGGGGATGTTCTATCGGGAACTCACCAAGGCCAGCTGGCCTGGGTCTGAAAAAGCACGGGATAAAACCGGACTCTCTGAACATAGCAGACAATGAGGACTACTGAGAACTCAAGAACAATGGCA